>NW_027221894.1:300000-426099 GCF_041296265.1 Equus caballus
CACATGCTAGGAATTCAATAAGTGGTGTAAATCATTGGATATGTATCTTTTATTTTCTTTCTCCAATAATACTTTTACTTAAACATCAAAAACTCTTTTCCGTTATGTTCCAAATAATAAGGAAATATGTTCTTTTAGTAGTGAGGAAGAAAATAATTAATGTAAAATAGGAATAAATATGCTGTTGGCTTTTAAGATGTACTATTGCAGTGACTAGTGGAGGATTACTGACAGATACTAAGGGAACTCATCGGGTCTTTCCTTGGGCTGTGCCATCATATCCAAATATTTCCCCTAGTAGTAGCAGTTTCTGCTTATGTGGGTAACAGCAAACACACAGAGTTTGGTAGCAATTGTGTCTTGACAGTGATTTTTTGTGTGACCTTTGATGAATTATTTGAACTTTTTATATGTCAAGTCTTATCACACATGAATGAGAATTGTACTACCTATCTTAAGAATTGCTGTAAGAATTTAAAGAGGCAATGCATTGGGCCCATTTCCCAAAAATAAAGTAGTTTAATTTTGTTTGTTTACTTCTTTTTCATTTTGAAGCAATCATCTTCAATTAGCTACATCCCTCCCTCAGTAATTCTATTCTTTGTGATTTTTTTTTTCTCATTTGAAGTCTTGATATATGATGCCACTTGATCTATCTTACTTTTAAAAACCACAGCTGAGATTATGTCTACATTATCAGGATACAGAAATTGGACATAACTAATAGATATTCAACAGATTACTACACATGCTTGTTTTATTGTCTTAGAATTACTGGCTTCCTTGCATTCTCTTGAAGAAATATTAAACACTTTTCGATAAATGCATCTCTTCTGGTTTTTCCAGGAATGCGGTCTCTTGTGTTCCTATATTAGAAGCACTTAGATCATACTCTCAATGAATATCTTTACACTTTATGGCATTTGCTTTATAGCTCATATTTGAAATCATTGTTTTCTTTATTCTTTTCTTTTTACAAAATGACTTAGCAACTATGGACTTCTTCTACTCAAACACTCTTATAAAAGAACTTTTGGTGAATTTCAGTTTTTTATTTCTGTTGGTGTTATTTTGGTTTTCTTTTTTTAGTGAGAAAGCCTGGTCCTGAGCTAACGTCTATGCCAATCTTCTTCTATTTTGTATGTGGGATGCCATCACAGCATGGCTTGAGGAGCAGTGCGTAGGTTCCCACCCAGGATCCAAACCTGCAAACACCAGGCTGCGGAAGTGGAGCATGTGAACTCAACCAGCACGACACTGCACTGGCCCCTTATTTCTGTTGGTTTTAATTACTCTCGTTAAATTGATGTCCAAAATCTCTCAGGGCAAGTTTTCTAAATGCCAAATAATCAAATTTTCAGTGAATTCATGTGTAAACATGCCCTCCAAATGTTGAATATTCAGATCATCTTATATAATACGGAAAATGACTAAGAAAATTTCATTTATCTCTTAGTAAAGTGTTAAAACATAACATTAATTAAAATTGTAACTAACATTTATTGCATGATGAATCTTTTTCAGACTATGGTTTATGTATATTTATACGTATAATCCTCATAACAACTCTATAATGTAGTCACTGGTGTCATCTTAATTTTACAGATGAAGAATCTGAGACCTGAAAAGATTAAATAATATGTTCAATATGATGAGTTTCTTAGGTGACAAATCAGGAATCTGATCCAAGATCATGTTTCCAGAGCCAATAGTCTAAATCATCAGACATTTCTGTTCCTAGTAAGGGTGAAGAAGTTTTAATATTTTAAAATTTGCTGAGTTATTTTGTGTTATGGTAACACAATATAAATATAAATGTTCAGAGTGAACATTAAAATATTTTAAATTCATATTCAGCTGTGTAGCCAGATAAAACTAATTAAAACATTTATTTTAGCCTTTCAGTCTTCTTATTAATAATGATGAGCACCACTTGCTGAGTATGTATAATATGAAAGCCACTGACTGAAGACCTTTACATATATTGTCTCATTTAATATACATACATGCCATATATGATATAGGTAACACTGTTTCTTCCTGTATTGTAAAATACTGAGAAAGTATCAAGATTAAAAATATGACACCTGATTAATCTTAGTAAGACCAAAATTTTACTGTCATATCTGGATTATTTTACCTTAAACTTTTGCGTATAGATATATATGTATGTGTCTATGTATTCATATTTCTTCTGTCTGTATGTACTTTAGCAACTCTCCATTTCCCTAACATATTTAAACATATAAAACACTGAAAACACTTCTTTATACCAAATAAATATATTTACAAGCACTGTCTTTTGCAAAGCTTCTCTAGTCAACAAGTGAATGCAAGAAGTATGGATGATGGATAACTATCTCAAAAGCTATTAATCATGAAAACACAGCATATAACAAAGTAAGTGTTCAATCATCATGCTTAAAACAGTAACCCAATTCTAAGAAACAGTATTTGAGTTCCATCAAGATTGGATTCAAATTCCTGATTTCACACCAACCTCTTTGTCGACAGATCATCCTCTCAATTGCCAATTTATCCAGAATCCTTCTCCACGGCTTCTAGTTTTCCAAGATAGTTTGTGCCTACAGGGGGTCCACCCACCCACCATCTGCCACGTCAAGTTTTCTCTATTCATTACTTAAGAAAAACAACTTGTACAATTAAAAACAAAGTGTTCTGTTCTAATTAGGATATCTTGACACATGGTGTTTGCTTGGATTTACAAATATGAGATCCTATGGTACCCATATTCTAGAATTTGAATAAAAATTAAAATTCAAAGTAAATTATCTTAAAACCACATAAATCAAATGTACAAAAATTTAAGAAAAATAGTGAGGAGAAAACATAAGTCCATATAAGGCATGATCAAGTGGAGATTTGAAATGTTCTTGAAAAATAAATATAATGTATAAGCTTTTTTTAAATCAAGGAACACACTTCTTGACCATTTTGACAAGTGCGATCTAGATTTTTACACAGCAATTCAAGTAAAGTTTTATTTTAGACACCACACATAGAGACATTTAAAAAATTCAAAACATTAGAAACACAAGTATAAAAATAACACACTGAGCTGCCACATGAGGCATTTTTATTTGAGAACATATATCAAAGTAGCAATGCCTCTGTAGATAGAAAATCATAAGTATTCTTGAGCTGTGCTCAATTAACTGGTTTGTACAGATTTTAAGGTATTTGACCCAGCAAAACACTTTGACATTGGAAGGCCACAGTTTCTTGGTTTCTCAGATTGAGAAGAAAACTCTTGGTATCATTTAAACATTAGAATCTAAGAATATTTGACTCCAGACCAGAACCCAAGAACAGTTGGCTACCGAATACAAAGGCGTATAAGAAACCTCCTTGAATGTTCACTCTCAAAGCTGGAATGAGACTGATATTCCACATGTCAGATTCTTGCTTGGTAGCAATTTTGAGCAAGACTCCTGCTGGAGTGATGCCCAAGGAAATATAAACAAAACAGAATCCCCGCCCTCTAGTGTATCAAACGTAAATGCCTGCAACCCTAATCAGGCCATGAGGGTCATGCTGCTCAGTGGAGAAACAAAATATGATGAGATTAGGGAGTTCAAGATACTGATTCTAGAGATACGGATTCTACCTTAAATTTTCTCATTTTTAGATATTTAAATATTTTATTGCACTATTTATTGCCTATGCGTGATTTCAGAAATTAGTATGCTTTCATATTTAATCATTGTTGTTACTCCTGATTTATACCTAAAACACAGATCTATATAGTATATCCCAAATTAATATTTTAAATTATTTAATTGAACCAGGATTTGACTTTTAGAGTTACATTTTCAAATTTGTGTTAAAACATAGATTTCTACCTAAGCTCTACAATGCATGTAACATTAAATACTCAGTTATAAATGATAATAAACTTCGAGTTGCTGACAGGTTATAGAAGGTAGCAATGTATTTTTGTCTTTGGTTTTAGACGAAAAAGCAAGTTTAAAACACATTCTCAAAAATTCTCACAAATAATTTACACTAATAAATATTCATTTCAACATTTATAATTCTTAGGAAGGATAAGAAGAGAAGACGTGAATAAAGAACTTTCGTTCTAGGGGCTGGCCCCGTGGCCGAGTGGTTAAGTTCGCGCGCTCCGCTGCAGGCGGCCCAGTGTTTCGTTGGTTCGAATCCTGGGCGCAGACATGGCACTGCTCATCCAACCACGCTGAGGCAGCGTCCCACATGCCACAACTAGAAGGACCCACAACGAAGAATATACAACTATGTACCAGGGGGGCTTTGGGGAGAAAAAGCAAAAAAAAAAAAAAAAAAAAAAAAAAATCTAAAAAAAAAAAAAAAAAAAGAATCTCAGGGAGCTTTTAAAAAAAAAAAAAAAAGAACTTTCGTTCTAAGGTGTATTAAATGTTTTATTCTCCACCAGCCCTCATTTCTCCGAAAGAGTGATTAATTTTATCATACATTGTTTATACAGAAACATGAAACAAATGATTGAGAACTAAAAGATTGCATTATTAAGAGAACAGCATGCTGCAAAGAACTTGGGTCTGGAATTTGACCGAAGTGCATTCAACTTCCAGCTCGTTGTCCAGCCCTGAGAAGGTCAACAGATCGCTTATCCGTCATCCAACTATGGCATCTGATCTATAAATTGATAAGAATAATAGCTGACAGGTTTTTTGAGGGTATTTTATCTGACTCATTGACGCATATAAATAACACAAAATATGCTTGTTGTTTATTATAATTCTCCTTAATAGACCTGATAATTGTTATCATTGTAGTATTCTATTTATGTTCTTAAATTTGTAGTTACTCTCTGTAGTTTAAGGTCAAGCTGAAAAAGTCAAAATAGGTAGAAAAGAAGCTAATTCAGCATAATGAAATATATTGTTTGAGGTTATTTAATGTACTTCTCACTGAAATTACAGCTTCACTAAAGTAATAATATAATGCAGATTTTTAAAAATTAAATGCATATCTTGACTTAGAAAGATAGAGATCTATCAATGTCTTCAATGTGTCAGCTTATGCTATTCATCTATATACACCTGAGGCTAAACCATTCCTATGTTTCTCCAAATATACTTTTATTGCTATTGCTTATCATTACAACTTAGAATTACCTTCCCAACGTTGTCAAAACACCAAAAATATTTTTTATTTTCTCTTTTAATTGAAGTAATCAAAATAAAGAATTTTATGACCACAAAAAAAGCTTTTTAGATAAGAAAAGATGTTTTATACTATTCATGTGCATTTGAAGTACCATCTGACTATTCTGGTAGTTTTGAATATCTATAACTAGATAAACAAAGACTAAGTTTGCATTGTGAATCTGTCAGTATATTTTGAATTGAAACAACATAAGAATGTAAGAACTGAGGAAAAATAATTGGTGCAGAAGTTGAAGAAGAATAAATGCTTTATCACTAGTACTTAACGCTCACGTATTGCATGACTAAATGAAGAAGAACAAAGGCTGAATGTAGAATTAGTTTTTCTCTTTTTTTCTATCAAGAAAACAATTATGGAGGGAAAACCTTATATGCATAAGTTGTACAACCAACTCAGACAGGCCAGGGAGTATATGTGCTATTTTTTATACGATCTCAGAAGGCATAAATACATATAAGTTAGTAACATCAGCTTATTCTCTTACATAAGGGTTCTCCCCATCTAAGCAATTAGATGGTATGATTAAGACAAAGTTGACAATGAGTATGAAGTGTACACAGACACACAGACACACACAAATATATATATTTTATACTGTACATAATATATAATTTAATTTTATATTATATATTTATTTTACAAACATTTGGGATTGTAAATGTCTATGCAATTGCTTACAAATTGTATTAAATGATAAAACATTAATATATCAAAATGCATATTTCCAGTAAATGTAATACAGCACATCAATGAAATGAAAGATAGAAATCACATGATCATCACAATAGACATAGAAAAAGCATTTGACAAAATACAACATCCTTTCATGAGAAAGGCCTTTAACAGATCAGGTATAGAAGGGACATACCTCAACATAATAAAGACCATATACAACAAACCTGCAGCTAACATTATACTCAGTGGAGAAAAAATGAAATTATTTCCTCTAAGAAACAATACAAGGATCTCCATTCTCACCACTCACATTCAATATAGTACAGGAAGTCCTACCTAGAGCAATTAGGCAAGACAAAGAAATAAAAGGCATCCAAATCAGAAAGGAAGAAGTAAAATTGTCACTGTTTGCTGATGATATGATCTTATATATAGAAAACCCTCAAAACTCAGCCCCAAAATGGTTGTAATTAATTAACAATTTTGGTAGAATGGCAACATACAAAATCAACATACACAAATCAATTGCATTCCTTTACATTTATGATTAAGCATCTGAAAACGAAATAAAGAAAACTATCCCATTCACAATAGCATCAAAAACAATAAAATATTTGGGAATAAATTTAACCAAGGAAATGAAAGATTCGTACAATGAAACTACAAGACTCTGCTGAAAGAAATTGAAGAGACACAAACAAATGAAAAGACATCCCATGTCCATGGGTTGGAAGAATTAATACTGTTAAAATGGCCATACTATTCAAAGCCATCTACAGATTCAATGCAGTCCTCATCAAAATACCAAAGGCATTCTTCACGAAAATAGAGGAAACAATCATGAAATTTGCATGGTACCACGAAAGACCCTAAATGGCCGAAGAATCCTGAGAAAAAGGAACAAGGCCAGAGGATCACACTTTTGGATTTCAAACCATCCTACAAAGCCATGTTAATAAAACCAGTGTAGTACTGGCACAAAAACAGACATATAGACCAATGGAACAGAATAGATGACCCAAAACTAAATCCCAGTATATCCAGAAAACTAATATTCAACAGGAGAGCCAAGAATACCCAATGGGGAAAGGATAGTCTCCAATAAAAGGTGCTGGGGAAACTGAAGAAACACATGCTGAACAATGAAATTAGACCCCTATCTCACACCACTCACAAAGGTTAATTTGAAATGGATCAAAGACTTAAATATGAGGCCTGATATCATAAAACTCCTAGAAGAAAATGCAGGGAAGCAACTCAGTGATATTGGTCTTGGCAGTAAGTTTTTAAACACAACACCAAAAGGACAAACAACAAAAGCAAAAATCAACAAATGGGACTACATCAAATCAAAGGCATCCACAAAGCAAAAGAAACAATCAACAAAATGAAAAGACAACCTACAGAATGGAAGGAAATCTTTTCAAGCCATATATTTAATAAGGATTAATATCCAAAATATGCAAAGAACTCAGTCAACTTAATAACAAAAAACACTCAGAAAATTTGATTTTTAAAAATGGGCAAAAGATCAAAATAGACATTTTTCAAAAATAAAAGTGGCCAACAGACACATGAAAAGATGTTCAACATCACCAGTCATCAAGGAAATGCAAATCAAAACCACAGTGAGACATCACCTCACACCTATTAGAATGGCTACCATCAAGAAGACAAGAGACAACAGGTGCTGGCAAGGATGTGGTGAAAAGGGAACCCTTATACATAGGTCTTGGGAATGTGTATTGGTCCAACTACGATGACAAACATAATGGAAGGTCTTCAAAAAGTTAAAAATAGATCTACCATATAATCCAGCAATTCCACTTCTGGCTGTACACCCAAAGGAAATGAAAACAGCATTTTGATGAGATATATGCATGCTCACGTTTATCGCAGCACTGTTCACAATAGCTAAGATATGGAAACAACCCAAATGCCCATCATGGATGAATAGATAAAAAAGAAGTGGTACACATACACAATGGAATATTGTTCAGCCATAAGAAAGGAGGATATCCTTCCATTTGCCACAGCTTGTATAAACTTTAAGCACACCAAGCTAAGCAAGATGTCAGTCACAGAAAGACAAGTACTGTAGGATATCACTTATATGAGGAATCTAAAAAAGGTTAAACCTCTAAAAAATAGAGTAAAAGGGTGGCCTACCCAGGGAAGGGGGTTAAGACTGATGGTATTTAAGTGTACAAACTTGAAATGAGTAGTAAATCAGCCATAGAGATCTAATGCACAGTATAATGAATATAGACAATAATATTGTAAAAGAAAATGTAGATTTCATCAGCACTGAATTAATAGTATGCTGAATCTTTTAACTAATAAAGCAAATAATGTAGTTTAAATAAATATGATTTATAATAACCCAAACCAGGTGCTTTAAAGAAAAGGAGAAATGCAAAATATTTTAAGAAAATTATTAACTATTTTTGAATTAGTACTCTTTTATTATACACATCATGTTTATAAATATTTTTGGATTGCAAATTGCTGAAAAATGCAGTCTTGTGTGTGCAGTCTTTTGACCTTTGCATGGCCCTGTAATGGGCCTGGAACATTTCCTTGCAAAAGAGATGGTGAGCCCTCACAGCATTTGCTAGACATAGGGCCTTGCTTGAGAGTCTCTTTCCCTATTCCAGGCTTGATGTGCTTCTTTGTCTTGCTTAAGCTTGTGCTTCAGATAGCTCTCAGGCACAGTCCCAGCCTTCGGTATGTCAACCCCACCAGGGAAGGATGGGATCCTTTGCTTGCAGCAGGAGGGGGGCTGCTTGCAGACCATCACACTGTGTTGGCAGTGGGGCAAGACCTGCTGGCCACTGGGGACCCAGGCTCATTGTACAAGCTGATCTCACTCTGTCTCTTCCCAGTGTGAGTAAAGCACTGTTCCATCACCAGTTCCTGGTGACTTTTACCTTTCTTGGTGACCCCAAACCATGAAGTGAGTTGACATCCTGGGATTGCTGCTCCTGCTGGAGTGGGACTCCTCCTCTAAAAGTGACAAAAGGTGTCACTTGCTGAACACAAATACTACAAATATGTGTACTATTAAACAGGAATACTTTGAAAAAGGCAAGATGTTTCTCCTTTCAAAAGTTTAAGAACATTATAACATCTACTTTAGAATATCTTCTGGATTTACTATTATTTGAACCAAGGTTAAAAACATGATATATGAAAGTAGTTCATTTTAACAAAAATAATTTTTGGTTTATATTTATATTTTCCAATTAATCTATGTAAAATTTAATCTGTATTTCACACATTATAAAAAGAGAATATTCTGAGCTAGTTTATTACTTAGATCTATATTAGATATAGAAAATAATTTGTCTAAATTTCCCTCTAGGAATATTACTTAAAAATAGTAAAAATTAATAAAAATTCTCAATTTACTATTTTTCTTTAACATGAATACATTCGTTTAATGCCTATTAAGAACCTTGGAAAGTAAAGATGGCAAATTCAAGTTGAATTCCTTAAAGGAAAAAAAGGAAAGATAGTTAAATATAAATTAGGAGGTATATGAAGCAAATTTCCATAATTTTACAGTTCTGCAACTATTGTTTAAAAATAAGGTGGAGATTTTTATGGAATAGCCATGATCTTTTTCCTGGCTCTGGGTTGTGGAAATTTGATAAGAAATAATAGTAATGAGAAAAATACAGATAATGAAACCTTGCTCAACTGGTTCAATTATAACATCTATATTTTCAATGATTTATCACTTGTATGTGGACTCTAAAAAAGCTGAACTCATAGAAACAGAGAGTAGAATGGTGGTTACCAGGTGCTGGGGGGAGGGGGGATAGGGAGAGGCTGCTAAAATGGCACAAACTTCCAGTTAGATGATGAACGAGTTCTGGGGAGATAACGTACAGCATTGTGATTGTAGTCAACAATGCTGTATTATATACTTTAAAGTTGCAAGAGACTAGATCTTAAATTTTATCACCACAAAAATATAATCATGTGACGTGAAACAGGGTATGAGCTAACCCCACGGTGATAATCACATTACAATGTATAAATGCCTTCAATCAACACGTTGTACACCTTAAATTTACAAAATGTCATACGTCAATTATATCTCACTAAAAAAAGAAAGAAAAGAATGTATTTCAAGTTGCCTTGATGTTACATATAACCTATTGTTTCAGAAATAAAGTATATTTTAACAATAAAAGCCCCAAAAGCTCTGAACTTTGATACTGCAGTTCTCCATATGCTCTATGGTTATTTTATCTTTATTGATCCTTGAAAAATTTTCACTGCAAAGTTGTGTATTATTAATAGTTAGTAATTATAATAATTAATTGCAGCAATTAATAGGAAATGTCTTCCACTCAAAATAAATCACATTTCATAGTATATTAAGAATAAAAACTGGAGTGACATCAGCAACATGGCAGAGTTAAACGTTCCCTTTGTCTCTCCCCATTTTTAACTATCACTAAATGGACATTCACTGACCAATGGTGGAATCCTATGAAGCACAAGAGGATGCCTGAGAGACACACCCAGCTCTACACCTGAGGTTGGATGGACTGGCCACCCAGTAAGTGGCAGAGATAGGTGAGCACTCCCTGCTCTCCCCTGGTAGCCCTGTGCTTGCAGACAAATACTTTCCACCTGGTACAAGTGAGCAGAAAGTGGAAACACGCACTGGGGTGACAGTAGGAGGAGTCAGTGGCAGGCTTTAGCCAACTCATGATCACTTTCCTAGTGGGGAGGGGGAGCCTGCCATGCACCTGTGGCACCAAGGAGCTTCCCTAGCTCAGTCCCAGCAAAGAAGCCCCACACACCAAGCACATTGGCCCATGAGCAGAGGCCCAGATCTGCAGGCTGGGGCAAGCACACTCTAGGCCTGTGCAGGCACCCATAGTACTGCTGAACCCCAAAAGAGGAAACATGTCCTGGGGTGGCTGTGGGAAAAGGCAGTGGCAGCCATTATCCCACTCACGATCACTTTCCCAGCAGGGAGAGGGAGCCCACTAAGCACCTATGGCACTAAGGAGTGGCCCAAGCTTGGTCCCAGTGAAGAAGCCCAGTCCATCAAGCACAGCTCCCCAGACCACAAGCAGAGGGTGCAGCAGGTCAAAATGCTGGGGAAAGCACACTCCGGACCTGCACAGGCACCCATAGTCCTGCTAAGCACCAAAGGAGGGAGCATGTCCTGGGGTGGCTGTGGGAAGAGGCAGTAGCAACCGTTGGCCTGCACGTGATCACTTTCCCCATGAGGAGAGGGAGACCACCGTGCCACTGAAGTGCCAAAAAGTGGCCATAGATCAGTCCAGTAGGAGGCCCACCTGCCAAGCACAGTCCACACAACAGCCTGAACCCACTCCAGGCCAGGGCAAGTGCCGACACTACCCCCACAGCTTCCAGCAGAAGGGGTGGTGGCCAGAAATTCTTCTTCTGCTTCCCCCTAGCAGTAACAGGTGGAATCTGCAACCTAATAATACCACAATTGCCCTGACAAAAAATTAGTTGGTCAAACACCATGAGAAAATTCAGCAATAATTTAGACCAGAAGGAAAATTACAATTCTTCAGAAATCAACCCTGAAGGCACAGAGATTTACAATCTAAATGACAGAGAATTAAAAATCTATCTCATAAGAAACTCAATGATTTACAAGAGAACTCCAAAAGACAATATAATGAGATCAGAAATAAAATGAATATCTTCAGTAAAGAGCTTGAAACTATAAAAAAGAATCAAGCAGAAATCCTGGATATGAAAAACATAATTAGTGAAATAAAAAATAATCCAGAACCCTTAAGAAATAGAGCAGATGTTATAGAGGAAAGAATTATTGATTTAGAGGATAAAAATATAGTCATTCTACAGGTGGAGGAGGAGACAGAACCAAGATATTTTAAAAATGAACAAATTCTTCAAGAAATATCCCACTCAACTAGGAAAAGCAACAAAAGGATTATAGGTATTCCAGAGGGAAGAGAGTGAAAAAGGAACAGAGAGCTTGTTTGAACAAATAATACCTGAGAACTTTCCCAATTTAAAGGAGTTTCCAGATTTAAAAGTATATGAAGCTAATAGAGTATGTAATCACACCAATGCTGAAAGACTTTATCCAAGGCATAAATAGTAAAAATGGCAAAAGCCAATGACAAGGAAGAAATATTAAGAGCAGCAAGGCAGAAGAAAATAACTTTATATAAAAATAACCAATGAAACTTTCATTCAGATATGATAGAGAAATAAAACCTCTTGCAGATAAACAAAAGCTGAGGAAGTTCATTGCCACTAGACTTCCCCTACAAGAAATAATTAAAGATGCCCTCACACTGAAACAAAAAGACAAAGGTCTACAAAGCTCTGAGCAAGGAGATAAATAGACAGAAAACTGCAGCTCTCTGTCAGAACAGAGAGGCAAAGACTGAATTATAAATTAAATGAGAAAGGGAAAGAAAACATCAAGAGTAATGGTAAATGCTTCAACATAGTCACAAACTCACATCATAAAAAACAGAGAAATTTGTAACAATAACTCAGAAGTGGAGAGGAAAGGGAAGGAACCTGCTTAGGTTAATGGAGATAACAGGCTATGAGAAAAGGGACTATCTCATCAATGCCATCTTTTATACAATCCTCACAGTAACCACTAAACAAAAATCAGAGAAGAAGCCACAGTTCATAAAAAGAGAGAAAATGGAGAAAAACGTCTTCAGAAAACTACTGAAATGAAATGGTAGTCAGGAATACAAAGAAAGAGAAACAACAAATAAAGAGAACAACCAGAAAACAAGAGATACAATGGTAGTATTCAGTGCTCATATATCAATAATGACTCTAAATGAAAATGGATTGATTCTCCAATCAAAAGATGTAGAGTAGCTGGAGGGATTAAAAAATAAGACCAAACAATGTGCTGCCTCCAATAAACATATCTCAGCTCTGAAGACAAACATAGGCTTAGAGTGGAGGGATGGAAGATAATACTCTAAGCTAATGGCAAACAAAAGGAAGTAGGAGTTAGCATATTTACATCAGACAACGCATTCTTCAAGTTGAAAAAGGCAATCAGAGACAGAGTGGGGCAATATGTAATGATGAAAGGGACATTCCACCAAGAGCTCATAACACTTATTAATATATATGCGCCTAATACAGGGACCCCAAAGTATATAAAGCAATTATTAACAGACCCAAAGGGAGAAATTAACAGTAACACAATAGTAGTAGGGGCCCTCAACACCCCACTTACATCAATGGACAGATCATTCAAACAAAATGTCAACAAGGAAATAGTAGATTAAAATGAAACACTTGATCAAATGCACTTAATAGATATATGGGGAGCATTCCATCCAAAAACAGCAGAATATAAATTCTTCTCAAGTGTACATGGATCATTCTTAAAGAGAGACCATATGTTGGGAAACAAGGCAAGCCTCAATAAACTTAAGAAGATTGAAATCACCCCCAATCATCTTTTCTGACCACAATGCTATGAAGCTAGAAATCAATCATGAGAAAAAAACTAGGAACGTCAGAAATATGTGGAGACTAAATAGCATGCTATAGAACAACCATTGGATCAATGAGGAAATCAAAGGCAAAATTAGAAAATACCTGGAGACAAACGAAAATGAAAATACAACATACCAACTCCTATGGGATGCATCAAAAGAGGTCATAAGAGGGGAATTCATAGCAATACAGGCCCATGTCAACAAGCAAAAAAAATTTCAAATAAATAACCTTAAAATGCACCAAAGAGAACTAGAAAAAGAAGAACAAACAAGCCCAAAGTCAGCAGAAGGAGGGAAATAATAAAAATCAGAGCAGAAATAAATGGAATCGAGACTAAAAATGAAAAACAGTAAAAAGGATCAATGAAACTAAGAGCTGGTTCTTTGAGAAGATAAACAAAATTGACAAATGCTTAGCCAGACTCACCAAGAAAAAAAGAGGGAAGGCTCAAATAAAGAAAATTAGAAATGAAAGAGAAGAAATTACAACAGATATTGCAGAAATAAAAAGGGTCATTAGAGAATACTATGAAAAACTATATGCCCACAAATTGGATAACCTAGAAGAAATGGATAAATTCTTAGACTCATACAACCTCCCAAAACTGAATCAAGAAGAATTAGAGAATTTGAATAGACCAAACACAAGTAATCAAAAACCTCCCAAAAAATGAAAGTCCAGTACCAGATGGCTTCTCTGGAGAATTCTAACAAACATTCAATGAAGGCTTAATAACTATCCTTCTCAAACTATGTAAGAGAATCAAAGAAGATGGAACGCTTCCTAACACTTTCTATGAGGCCAAAATTACCCTGATAACAAAACCAGGTAAGGACAGCACAAAGATTGACAAACCAAATACAGTAATACAATAAAAAGACCTTTTACCATCATCAAGTGGTATTTATTCCAGGGATGCAGGGATGAGATTCCTGGATGGGTCTCAACATCTGCAAGTCAATCAATGTGATACACCACATTAACAAAATGAATAAAAAATCACATGATCATCTCAATAGATACAGAGAAAACATTTGGCAAGATACAGCATCCATTTATGATAAAAATTCTAAAGAAAATGGATATAGAATAAAAATACCTCAACATAATAAAGGCCATATATGACAAACCCACAGCTAATATCATTCTCAGTGGAGAAAAACTGAAAGCTAGCCCTCTAAGAACAGGAACCAGACAAGGATGCCCACTGTCACCACTCTTATTTAACATAGTATTTGAAGTCCTTAGCCAGAGCAATCAGGCAAGAAAAAGAAAGAAAAGGGATCCAAATTGGAAAGGACAAAGTGAAACTCTCACTATTTGCAGACGGCATGATTTTATATATAGGAAACCATGAAGAATCTACTAAAATAGTTTCAGAAATAATAAATGAATACAGTCAAGTCGCAGTATACAAAATCAACATACAAAAATCAGTTGTGTTTCTATACGCTATCAATGAAGAAGAAGAAAGAGAAATTAAGAATACAATCCCATTTACAATTACGACAAAAAGAATAAAATACCTAGGAATAAACTTAAACAAAGAGGTGAAAGATCTGTACACCAAAAACTATAGAGCATTGTTGAAGGAAATTGAAGAAGACACAAAGAAATGGAAAGATATTCCGTGCTCTTGGATTCGAAGAATTAATATAGTTAAAATGTCCATACTTCCTAAAGCAATCTATAGATTGAAAGCAATCCTGATCAAAGTTCCAAAAACATTTTTCACAGAAATAGAACAAAGAATCGTAAAATTTATATGGAACAACAAAACACTATGAATTGCCAAAGGAATCCTGAGGGAAAAGAAGAAAGCTGGATGTATCACACTCCCTGATTTCACAATATACTACAAAGCTATAGTAACCAAAACAGCATGGTACCGGCACAAAAACAGACACACAGATCAATGGAAGAGAATCAAGGGCTCAGAAATAAACCCACAAATATATGGAGAGCTAATTTCTGACAAGGGAAATCATAGGCAGCATGCTTTTTGACATCGGTCTTAGCATCATATTTTCAAGTACCACATCAGACTGGGCAAGGGAAGCAAAAGAAAAAGTAAACAAATGGGACTACATCAAACTAAAATGCTTCTGCACAGCAAAGGAAACCATCAACAAAACAAAAGGACAACCTAACAATTGGGAGAAGATATTTGCAAACCACATGTTGGATAAGGGGTTAACATCCAATATATACAAAGAACTCATACATCTCAACAACAACAAAAATAACCACCCAATTAAAACATGGGCAAAAGATCTGAACAGAGATTTCCCTAAGGAAGATATACAGATGGCCAACAGGCACATGAAAACATGTTCAACATCATTAACTATCAGGGAAATGCAAATCAATACTACAATTAGATATCATCTGATTATAGTATAGTACAGTATACTAATTATAGTATAGTATAGCAGAATGGCTATAATTAACAAGACAGGAAATAACAAGTGTTGGAGAGGATATGGAGAGAAGGGAATCCTTGTACACTGCTCGTGGGAGTGCAAAGTGGTGCAGTCATTGTGGAAAAATGGTATGGAATTTCCTCAGAAAATTAAGAATAGATCTACCATATGATCCAGCTATTCCTCTGCTGGGTATTTATCCAAAGAACTTGAAGACACTAACGCATAAAGATATATGCACCCTTACATTCATCACAGCATTATTCATAATGGCCAAGACTTGGAAGCAACCTAGGTGCCCATCAAGGGACGAATGGATAAAGAAGATGTGGTGTACATACACAATGGAACACTACTCAGCCATAAGAAATGATGAAATCTGGCCATTTGTGACAACATGGATGGACCTTGACGGTATTATACTGAGTGAAATAAGTCAGAGAGAGAAAGTCAAATACCACGTGATCTCACTCATAGTAGAAGATAAAAACAACGACAAACAAATACATAGAGACAGAGATTGGATTGGTGGTTACCAGAGGGGAAGGGGAGGGGGGAGGATGAAAAGGATGATTAGGCACATGGGTGTGGTGATGACTTGTAATTAGTCTTTGGGTAGTGAACATGATATAACCTACACAGAATCCGAAATACGTGACGATATACATCTGAAAGTTATATAATGTTATAACCCAATGTTACTGCAGTAAAAACAAACATAAAAATTAAAATGTAGATGAACAATATTTGAAAATGTAAATGGTCGGATGGATTTGCTGTTGCTTACTTTTATCAATATGTAGGTTTCTTTTTTCCTTTTAGGTTAGTCACTTGCTAGGCCTTTCTGTGTGTTTTGCTTCACAGAACTGATAAACTTACAAAGTAGAGTAAAAAGGTGGAGTCTTATCTTCTGTACTTGAGTGGTCCAGGATCTCAGAGCAAATAAAAAGGTTAAGGTGCAGAGAACTATACAGTAGGAGTCAAAGAAAAACTCTACACCCTCCTCTCTGGACGTAGATGAGTTTATATAATTTGGAAGGTACAAATTCTAATCAAGTGGACGCAGGGTTACTATCCTCCTTATATTCCTGTATTTATTTTTTAAAATGGTATTGAACTTTTATTGTGTGCCGCGGACACTGGTGAATAACAGTAGGCTTGATACTGCTCTCGTGATGCAAACACCAGCAGAAGAGACACAAATATGTAATAATAATGGAAATAAAGGTAAACTGCAGCATTATGTAGGAGAGACTAAATAAAACACAAATAGTAATGTGGTGCTTTTTAATCTGAAAAGTAATTATACAGAAATCAACAACATGAAAAGAACAGCATAAAATATAATTTTGAAAGTCAATTCTAATAATCATTATATATATATTTTACACACACACTATATACACCTATATATGATATCTTTTATATTATATATAATGTAATTTATCAGACAGGATGATGCCACAAGGAAATTAATATGGATAGAAAATAAAGGAGTCAAACTACTGAGTCTTGTCACATTACAAAATTAACGGCCAGAGAGGCAAGGAGGGCATATGAAGTAGATCATAGATCAGCAGTAGTTAGTAGCTGTCGGTGACTTAGCAGGAAAACCTGTCTTCTCTTGTAAGATAGATTTTTCCCCCTAGTTCACCATTTCATTGAGGGTTTAGATCTCCATGGTCTCAAGTTTATTTTGGGGCTTGGTTCACTAATCTAAATATCTCATCTTGTTTGGTCTGCAGGCTCCCTTGCCTCTGAAGTGGCTATAGAAACCAAAGCCTTTGGTCACAGTTGATCAGTGGATATTCCCACCGGAACCACTAGCTTATTGAAGCAATATTTGTTTACTTCTCTGGATTTTTTTTGCAGTTTCTCTTTTTTGGAGTGGAGGTGCAGAGAGGGGATTCTTTAATATTTTGTCTATATCACCCATTCATAAAAAAGTGATTTTTATCTGTTGTCTGAATTTTCAATTGTTTTGAGGAGTATGGATCTTTCATATACTTACTCTGCCACATTACTAGAAACATAAGCTCAATGTATATATTTTAAATTGATTTTTCTTTATCTTAATTAATATTGCAGCATCTTTCTGTTAAAAACAAAATCTTAAATACTGTAAGTCACATGAGCCTTCAAAAAATTCACTGCATAAATATGTATACACACAAATACATGCACCCACATACATGGGCTTCTGAAATTAAACTGATGCTTATATTATCTTTCATATGAGACTAGGGGCTATTCAGTTCATACTTATCGAGAATGGATACGTCAGTCTTTTACATCTCTCAGTATGGTATTAATACTCTTCAATGCACTGGCATGAGCCATATATTTCTTCAGCTCATTAAACTGAAGCATGACAATCACATTGTTGATAATGCTGAAATTGAGAATAAAGAAAAAAGAGAATAATGTCTGCATTTAATGCATATTTATGTACCTATGACTTCATTTATCCAGGGAGATTCTTTGAATATTTATTCTGTGTTGGAGTCTGTGTTAGGATGTTGTGCTTGGGATACTCCAGTGATAAAAATAAGTAACCTCTTTGTCCTAATGGATCTTACAGTAAATATAGCTGAAGTTGATGAAAAATTGCAAAAAAAAGGATAAATAGCAGGATGAATCAAATCTCCTCTTGGCATTCTAATAAGTGACTGCATCATCCTGTGTAAGTGAATTAGTTGGTGGAAAATATTTGGGAGACGGTTGAAGAGGAGGCTATGAGTGATTTATGGAAATAGCCATACACAAAGAGGTAAATTTTATTTTTAAGAGCATTATGATTGGCAACTTTTAGAGGAATCAGAAAAAGATATGATCTCAAAGTTCTGTTTGCTTGTTTTTCTTAGCAAATCACAACTGGATGGTCTGCTGGTTAACAGCATACTGCATAAAAAATGTTTACTACGTTTTAAAGATTCCCAAATACCTTCTCCTAATTCTTGAAATTGCAGTTTTGTCTTTTTTGACAAATTTAACCCCATTTCCTGGATATGCCAGCAGCTCCTCCTTGGTGGCCTTTGAATCAGCTTTTTCAACTCAGTTTAAGCATTGTACTCAATAATTTTACCATCTGCTCTCTTAGAAATATAGTATTTTATTTTTAAGAGGTTATCCTTTGAAATAATTTCCTTTCTTTCCACAGAGCTCTTCAAAATTATTTAATGTTTTAGACCTCCCTTGATCTAATGGTTCTTTATTATGAATTTCCATTCAATATCTTCTCACGTCACACTCAGTATATTCAAAGACTAAATGTGATCCTGTTGAATGTATGTATTGTATCTTGGTCAAGAGGCTGAAAGTATATGACATTATAAGGGGAAAATAAACATCGCAACATTAAGATGCACAAGTGACTTACACCTGACCCTGTACCATATCTGTTCTTTGCTGCGATCCCAAAGCAATTAAAGGAAAACAGAAACTTTGTACTTTGTACTTTCAGCTAATCATTTATTTTATTATATCCAGCATATAACAGGTCCCTATTCTTCACCCCTTAATGACCTATAGTTTGTAGAATAATACAGTAAACTTCTTTCTATTTAAATTTTTGGCCCATTGCCCATAAACTGATCAGTACCCTTGACTTGTTTTTCCTTAGATGTGCATGTTTCAGAAGGTTTTGTCATCCAGTATATGTAGGGTATTATGTCTTATTATACTTCTCTCTAGAGATTCTTTGCTAGATTAGAATATTTCTCTAGAATATATGGTCAGAGAATGATTCTTCTTCTCTTAACTTATCCTTATGCACATAAAGTTGTTTTTTCTTGTAATTCCTGAGCAAGGGTATATTCATATCAGTGCTTTCAAGCTTATGTGCCCTAAATATCAGCTCCTTCATGTAATCAATACCTGGAAGTTTGATTTTACCCAGAATTATTATGTCTCATGAGAGTCTCAACTTTCCTGTGAACATCTCCTGAAATCAAATGAATGAGTCAGCCATCTTACATCCGTTTTTATCTATGCATTGAGGAAGAATGTTATGTTTATTGGGGCACTGTCTAAAATTATACATATGCATATAAACATATGCATAAACTGCCCCACAATTCAACTCTTGCACTTCAATTTATTCAACTTCGCATAAAAGATTCCAATTGTAACCCTTCATCACTAGCGTAAACAGCCCTTCAGTTGGATTTCTTTTTCATTCCATTTGCACTAAGAAATGCCATGTAAGCCTAATCACAATACGTTTAGCAAAGGCAGAAACGAAGGAGAAAATCATGCTTACATGCTTTGTGAGGTGGCTGGTCAGCAACTGAGTTGTCTACCTCCATAGCCCAGTTGTTCATTCCCATCCAGAAGCCTCCTAAGAAACTAAAAATAGCCACATATCAATGACCTGCAGAGTCACTTGTAAATATCTGAACCTGAAAATGATGGGTCTGTATTTCCTGCGTTTCTATGATTCTTGATGCCATTGTTTAGAATCATGACCGCCATAATATTTCACTTTTTATTCAGCCTTTCTATATTATTTTTATCACAGAAGGATTTTTTCCACTCTAGGCCAATCTTTTACTTAGTTTCACAAGGAAAATCACATGTCTTCAAGTCCCTGCTGGATACTGAAAAATTAATGTGGACTTCAAGTCTTCTTTATGATTAGACTGGAGTACAACTTATAAATAACAATAATCTTAGACAAAAACATTTAGAGAAATTTCCCCTTCCAGAAGTGTTTCAATAATGTAGAAGCTCTTCTTTTCTTAAATACAAATACTGCTGTCTACAGATAAAAAAAGTGGAGGATTTGAGCTATTTTTTCCCTGAAACATCTGAAGCTCTGGTGGCTGCTTTAAGTTTCCAGCTTAATATTCTCTATTAAGAGAATATTAACTTTATATTAACTTTATATCTGCTGTAAAAATCAGTTCCATTTATTGTCAGAATAATAGACTCAACAACGTTTCAAAATTCCATGACAAGATTTTGTTTTCTATTTTGAGGACTAATAGTACTTATTTGGATCATCAGCATTTCTCTCAAAAGTAGAAATACATGCATCATTCACGGCAGTATCCACTACCAGATATCAGTTGTTTTCCTGTTGCTTTCCATTAAAAGATACTTTATGAGGAAATAAGTTCCTGGAGCAATTCCCCAAGATAACACTGTGATTAAAGCATTCGATCTTTTTTCCTGTCTTCCCTTCATGGATAGGCTCATCCTTCTGCTTTTCCTCAGGATAAACAGAGAGAACAATTTATAAGTGTATAATTTGTAAGGAGGGTGATGACCAATGCCTATGCTGTGTGGAGCCCGAAATGTTCCTAGAATTCATGACAAAATCTTAATAACTTAGGACCACACACACACACACACACACACACACACACACACACACAGGTCTATAATCAATGTACTCAGCAGACTCTTCACAATTTGCTATCTTATCTGCCTCTAGTTAGTGATTTTCTACTTTTAAAAGAAAAATTTTGTAATAGCCAAACTCTTTACTCAAGAACAAAATGTTAAGTGTAGATTCAATAAATGTCACGTGGCCCTGCACTAGCTCTGGTTCTCTGGTTAGAGGTGGGAATGTGGGCCAGTGATATGCCACAGCCTTCCTCCCCTTTCTCTGAAGATCAAATGAAAGCCCTAGTGAAAATAGATAAACAGCACAGCTTGAGCGATCTTGCTCTAGGTGTTTCCATGGCATAGAGGGAATATTTGAAAACTCTTCTTGATGTTAGCTTCTGTGGGAAGGGTAAGGACATTTTTATCGTTCTTGCTGTGGATTCTCCATGAAATACTCATTTCATCAAACGGGACAAGGAGGTATTGCAAACTCAAACAGTAACTAAAATGATGAGTTTTCACTGTGGTAAGTGCACCATGAAAAGAATCAAGCAAATTTTTTAGTGTTAAATATTTTAAAAGAGGTTTTCAATGAAAATTTTCTTTTAATATTTGAGGGTGTGATCCTTATTCAAATACAATAATCAAAGCTTTATGTCAAACAAAATACACTTAAGTAGAATAAATTTATTTTTAAAATGAATGCTTGAAAAAGTGACATATATGTAAGTGTAAGCCAATTTGATTTCTTCAGGTTGAATTAGAGAGCTGTACGCCCAGTCAAGTGCTCAGGATGCAGTGAGGAGGTCCAGACAGAAGAATTAGGCTCAGAGTGCTGGGTGATATATGCTTTTAGTCCAAAAAGGGACAGAAGTATTGAAAAAGAGCACATGTTCAGAGCTTTGCAGTCTAATTTAGTGTTCCTGAAAATTTGAATTAAAGTATATCTTAAACTGAGGCATTTTCCTGAAGCCCATAGAACGAAGGAAGAAAAAAAGGAAGGAAGGAGGTGGGGGGAGGCAAAAACGTGGGTACGAGAATGCTTCACAATAATCTAAAAGTTATTCACAATGTGCTCTGCAGTGGGGGTTGGCAATAGCATCCAGTAAAAGGAGCAGGAGGGGTGGAGGAAGAGGGCAAGAGGCGAGAAATTCAAGGAAGGAGAGAGGGGTCATAGATGCTTTATTTTCTGATTACTAGGGTGGGCATGTGACTGCGGAAAATGACAGAAGAACCAGCGAAAATCTTTCTCTGTTTCGTTTTGTTTTAACTAACGTGCTTCTGATGCTTTATATTTCCTTCACCCAGAGCCGGGTTTTCTATCCTGCAGCACTTTAGAACCACATGGGGATCTTTTAAAAATACCTAGACTGAACCCCGTATCAGATCAATTAATAGCATCTCAAGCAAGGGGAGACCCGGCACTAGCTTTTTGTTTTTATTATTTTAATGTTCCATAAGTTATTGTAATGTGAAGACAATTCCAAAACTTATCACCTAGACTGAGGCAAGGATTGCACTGAAATTGTGAAGTGAAGCTAAGCCTGTTGAGGGGATTTTAGCACCTTTGAAGTTCTTGCCTTCCGACAATGGCAGCTCTTCCCAGCACAGGGGTCACTGTTTACCTCCCTACCACAAATCCTATCTTAACTTCTAGAGATAGCAATAGTTCAGCCAATGCTTGTTTTTTCAATTCCTTGACACTCTCCTCTAATTCCAATCTCAGGCTCTCCTTCCATAGGCTGACCCTAGAATAGTTCTCAACAATGATTTTCACTATATCACCTGGGCTGCTTTTTAAAAATCACAGAAGTAAATCAGAACCTCAAAGTTCACCTCTGCAATTCTACCTGTATCTGTATCCATGAATCTGCCTTCTCACCTGCTGCAATGTCTTCACTCTTCAATCCATCATCAAACCCTCCATTTGAGCTCAAGCTCTATTGTCCTAATTCAAAAACATTGATTCTTGTAATTTCCCCCTATATATCACGCATCATCAGTCTTCTTTTTTTACTGTATCCTCCCCACGAGTATATTACGTGTGATTGTGCATTAGGCACAGATCAGGCAGAGAGTGTTACATAACTGGATGGGATCCTACCCGCAGTAGAAGTGTCAGTGAGAGAAACTGTGTGGATCACCAGGTCAGTATTCTACTCACTGCAGAACACCCTGTGACTCCTCAGATCTTCATTATTTTGCTCATTTGCTGACAGTTTATAAAGGTTGGAACAAACTTGAATAAAAATATAAAACAGAAGTTTTAAAGTTCAATTTGGCCTTGCCTGAATATGTTAATCACATCAGTTCCTCTCCTACTAACATTAAAAATATAATGATAGTCAAGAAGATTTTAGTTTCCCTTGATTTATAGGTATAAAAGGCACACTGTAAGTACAGTCCTTTCAATAAGTGCTATATTTAAAATGATATTTGCATTTAACTCTCTTAGGTTACTTCTGATGGCCGTACAATGTATTTAGAGTTTGAGAAAATGAAGCCATTCATTTGTTACAGAAACAATATTTTTGCTATAACTATTATAAAGTTTATTAGTGTTTTTCTCCCCTGCCTGAGGAGTAGAAATATCTATGGAGCCTTTTATTTTACCCAAAATAAAAACTAAGTGATTTTATTTTATTTTAAAAACTAAGTGCTTTGAAAAATTAAAATTGTGGCCCAATTTCAGAGATCATAGTACTGCGTCTCTATTCCTCACAAATTTCTAAAATGACTTTGTTTAGATCCTGTTTTGAAAACTATATAGTTGATATTAAAAAATAAAATGCTTTTGATCAAATTAAGATGCCAATAACTTCGTGAAGCCCAACATTTTCTGGATTTTAATAGAAAAAAATGCCAAGGAGAAACAAAAATAAAAATTTTATAGAAGAAAATAAAGTTCCAGTGCCACACAAAATCTAGATTAATTGTCATAAAACAGTTTTATTACAATGTCTTTTATTTCAAGTTTATCATAACCCCTTCTGAAAACTTTAATTTAGGATAATTTATTATTTAAATAGTCAGAGAACAATGTAAGAAAAGCTCTATTTTATGTTTAAAATGTTATATTTTACTTTTATTTGAATTTTTCTTCAAAGAATACCTGAAAATAAGAGGGAATTGAGGTGAGGACATTGTAAGATCTGCTTTATGACCACATAAACCTAGATTTGAATTTCTGCAAAAATTGTAAAATTGGACAAGTCATTTACTTTCTCAGTGCTGCATTTTTTAACTTTAAAATTGGGGTGCAGTGCTTCTCATCAGAATTTTCTGTAGGGTCAGCCCTGGTGGCCTACCGGTTAAGTTTGACGCACTGTGCTTTTGCAGCCCGGGTTCGGGTGCCAGGGACAGACCTATACCACTTGTCTGTTAGCGGCCATGCTATGATGGCAGCTCACATAAAAAGAAAAAAGGAAGATTGGCAACAGATGTTAGCTCAGGGTGCATCTTCCTCAGAAAACAAACAAAGAAAAGAATTTGCTGTAAATTAAATTTGAGAGTACAGTAAAAGTGCTTTGCTCAATCTATTGGTTATGAGTCTGTGCTCTTACCGTTAAGGCCAGGTTCCTTTCCCAGTCAGGGAACCACACCACCTGCCTCTTGGTTGTCGTACTGTGGTGACTGCATGCTGCTGTGATGCTGAAAGCTATGCCACCAGTGTTTCAAATATCAGCAGGGTCACCCATGGGGGACAGGCTTCAGCAGAGCTTCTAGAATGAGATAGACTAGGAAGAAAGACTGGCCACCCACTTCCAAAAGAACTGGTCATTAGAACCCTATGAATAGCACCAGAACCTTGTCTGATACAGTGATGGAAGGTGAGAGGATGGCACAAAAAGATCAGGCAGGGTTCCAGTCTGCTGTACATAGGGTCGCTAGAGTCAGAATTGACTGAAGGCACCCACAACAAACTTAATTCAATAACTAGCACATAAGGAAATCTTCATGAGTAGTAGTTATAGTTTCTAATTCAACAGTTTCACATAGTTTTTCATGGGTTCACTGTATAATCTTGTGACTTTGTAATTTCTCAGTTTGCTTCATGTATATAATCACCTTGAATATTTCAAGCTATCATCTGGCTAGAGAGCAGAAACTTTAACCAGGATTCTTTTAATAACAACAAAATAAAAATCTTTACTGCTTCTTAGGCCTCTGTGCCTTTCCTAGAGTGCTTCAGTGGTCTCACAATGAAAGCCGACGGTCCTGTGGCTTTTTTGTTTGAATAAATGGGAAGCCATAGGAAGCCCCACAGTTCATTCCACAGTGTTCCCTTGAATATTTTGTGAAGTCTTTTATATAGTTTATCGGTTGTGAAAACAAGTGAAGCAGAGAGAAAGTAACAAAACCCTACTTCTTGATTCTGTATAGACACAAATAACATGTAACTCAGGAGCAGGTACGTGGTTGTGGTTAGGGGATACCTGTTTGCATGTATGCACATACATAAACCAAATTCATAATACAGAGAATAAAAATGTACTTCACATTTCTGAATTTGAAGAAAAATATATCATACAATGCTTTTGGAATACTCATTTGGGAGGACTATGATTAAAAATTCAAACAGAAGTTTAAGGTCAAAAATAAAAATTGAAAATATAAAAGATTTATGAGATATCTAAGAGAGTGTTTTACTCATATCTCAGGTTTTATTATACTTAGAAGGCTGATGCAAAAGAAAGGAGAACTAAAGAAATGGTAATGTTAACTAAGGAGAAAGAATAGTTCAAAAATGAAGTCACACTTAACGTTATCTGTCTGAACTAAACTGAGATTTACAGATTGTTAAAAACAATCATAAATGTGCTAGACACAACACATAAAAATAAAGTCTAGCATGAGCTAATGACGATAAGCTTGATAGTTACAGAAAATCCAGTAAAATATTAAAAAAAATAAAAACAGCAAGAGTTAAGTACTGCTCTCATTCTTTTATCAGAAAAGTCATACAACACTATTTCCTAAAGAAATTGCGTTTATTAGCTTTATATTCCTTTTGCTCCAACATGTTAATATGGAGATAACAAAAGAGAAGATAATCCTAAGAAGCTAGAGAAAAAGAGGAAACCTAATACACAAAGATTGGTTGCTGTAAAAGCATAATTATCAAACAAGAGAAATAAACATTTGTTAAGTTCATGACAGAAAGTTAATTTCCTGTTTAAGGGATAGAAAATTCTCAAACTAAAACATACTGAATGTATGATGAAATTGATATTGTTAAAATGAACGTTATTGCTGATATGTAAGCTCTTACTTTGACAATCCATAGAATGTGAATGAGTCATATGCATATCACCATGACTGAGCCTCTTAATGATTATTCTAAGATGTCCAGAAAAACTTAAATTGTATATCATATACTAAAAAAGTTAGCTCTCAATATTGTATAACTCGTCCTAATCATTATTAATGGCTTGAGCTTGGCTTTCTTAGTCTATCTATCTAGTAAATCTGATTTCCTCCTCTGCATGAAATACTACATATCCACTCTTGAGATCCATTGTCCAATCTCCTCAGATTTCCAAGTAATACCCACCTAATCTCATTGCCTGCTTACTATCTCACCTTTGTTTTCTCTTTGCTTAGGAAAATTCGGAACTGTGTTCTTGTTGTCCCAAGTGGCCCTGCATTTAATAACACATCTTTTCTTTCTTTCTCTCTGGTCTCTCAATTTCCCATTCTTCTACTAGTTTTTGTGGGATTACCTCACGTACTGCTAGTTCACAATTCCTCATCTCAGGGTCGGCTTCTGGGGGAACCCAATTGAAGACACAGTGTTCCAATTAAATGTCTAAAAGAAAATCTACAGTATCACCACAAAAGTCAACAATTATGCAAGGATATATTTTTTAAAATTAGCTTGTTTTTAATCTTTGTTGAGCAAAGTGAAGTTTGTCTTCCATGAGCTATCAGAATTAATATAAGGAAAATATTAGGTCCTTAAAATGTCAAGAGAAATGAGACATTAAAATATAATTTAAAATTACATTTACCACCTTTTGGTACTTAGTATCTATATAACAAGTCCACTTGCTGAATAAGCAAGTACCTGAAAATTGCTGATGGTGGCTGACTGAACTAATGTACATAAAATTATATAACTTATATACTGTCAACATTAGCTTTGACAGCGAACTGAGAAATAAAGGATTGGAGCTTAAAACCACCATGAGCATCCATATCCAATCTCCCAAATATTCCTTGAATTATAAAATGTGTATTCTTGTTGTCGGAATTAAACTCCCTGGTTTCTTTCAGTCAGTGGGCTATGCTGATGACTAGCCTGCCTTTCATGGTTACCTCAGAATGTTTAGTGTTCAAAAACTTTAATCCAGAATTTTGAATCAAGTGAGATTCTTCTGTAAATTGTTTTAACATTAAAGAAACTATAATTCAGTCTATTTTAAGTAGAAGTTTAAAATTAGATTTCTAATGCTATCTGTGGGTTTCTAAAAGCAAAAGGAACACCAAGTATTTAGGAGTATGTAGAATAGTGTAATACATATTTTTGTAAACTTTCAATTAAGAATACTTTCATATTAGCAGAAAAATT
Source organism: Equus caballus (assembly GCF_041296265.1). Classification (NCBI taxonomy): domain Eukaryota; kingdom Metazoa; phylum Chordata; class Mammalia; order Perissodactyla; family Equidae; genus Equus; species Equus caballus. Next base: position 327,703 of record NW_027221894.1, read on the forward strand.
GTGAAGGTAATACAGAGAGTTCGTATAACTCCCCAAACTCAGCATGAGGTGATACCGACCCTGATATCAGTTTCCCCACATTAAACCTGGCATATATGGGGTTAAAACCAAAACACTCATTCCCTGCTTACTCTCTGGCTTCCCGGCTCCCGAATCCACTATCCTCCATGGAGACAGACACCGTCAAGGACAACCACCTGGACTATCTCCTCCCGCAAAGAGATACAGGCTGGTGGGAAAGCTGCTGACCAGCAAGGTCATGAGCTCCCTCCTCTCTGCAAGTGTCTCAAGGCCAAAGACAGGCTGGTGGGAAAGCTCTGACCAGCAAGGCCGTATGCTCCCTCTCCCCAACCTAAAACCCCAAATAAAAACCCTTCCTTTTAGCTTTTCGAGGAGTTTGGGATTTCAGTGTTAGCTGTCCTCTCTCCTTGCTCAGTGCTGTGCAAAGATAAAATTCCTACTTTCTTCCAGCACACCCAGTGTCAGAGATTGGCTTGCTGTGCGACGGGTGAGCGAACTCACTTCAGGTTCGGTAACAGAGGTAGTAGATAAGAAGTTATCTGAATATTTTCTTTGTGTAAAAGAGCTTTCCTTGCTGGACTTTCTTTTCCCTTTATAATAGTGTGGAGTAGCCTCAAATGTTTGGTAATTTTGGACTGTGTCCTTATTTTTTAGTTAGAATCTCCTTACATCAACTGCCCCATCTCCTTGTCCAGAATGCCATGGGAAGAGTGGGTATGGGTGTTGATCGGAGCAACTACCTTGATTCTTGCATTACAGCTTGTTTTCTGTGTCCAATGGAGAGGATGGAAGGGTGGAGGAGTAAGATTATAATAACAGGACAAGAAAGTACAGCAGGAAAAGATCTTTCACACAAATAAAACACTCAAAGGGCAAAGAGGAAATGGGGTTGAATAAGTAAAGATCCATGAATTTAAAAAGCATCCTTAGGTTTATATTTTTATTTGTCCAGTTGAAAATATTATTTTTCATCACTCAGAAAATTTCATTAAGAAGACTCAAGTGTTTTTGTTTTTGTTTTTGCTCTTATTTTTTATTTTAGCTTAACAACTTTCCAATTTCATGGATTTCAAAAAAAAAATAAACCTTTCTGTAAGAGGAGAAACAGTGTCCCGTAGGAGAGGAATAAATCCTTTTCCTTCCACCCTTCTACATTCTCTGCTGGGCTCCCCGTAACAAAAGACAGATTAACAAGAGAAAAACAAATAGAAGTTTACTAACATGCATATCTCATATATACATGAGTGTGACTCAGGGAAAGAGTAACTCAAAGAGACGGCTTAGAGTTCAAGCTTACAGCATTTTCAACAAAGAACAATAAATTTATAGAGAAGTGACAAGACAAAAGAAAGCAGTTTTTGGCTTCCAAAGGAGGCAAACTGTGTGAAGTTAAATATACAGGAGGAAAGTAATGGAGTACCGTTTGGCTTGCAGATTCCTTTGGTGCCATCTCTGGGCTGATAAGAGTCTAGAGTCGTCTCCAGTAAAGGAGAACCTAAACCCTGCCTTTCTGCAGAAAGGATGGAGGTGAGAACTGCTTTCCAATGTTTGCTGCTTCTTAATTGCCTTCAGCTTAAAATAGCTCTTATGTCAAAGAGGCATGCTTTAGGGTGACATATTCTGGTTTCCTTCAGTCCTTTTCACGAAATGGATTAATTAAAACTAGAAATAAACTATCAGCCATAAGTAAGATCATAGCTTCTTTCTTCCCAAGGGGCCCTCTCCTATATGTGTACATTGAACGCAAGCAAGAATAAAAAACAGAAAGTACTGGCCTGCTGGTGACATGAAACAATAGACTCTGATTAGACTCTCCAGTGTAGGTCTTAGCCTGATAGATGGCCCATAACTGGAAACCTGTCACTTTTCCTTAGCTGTTTATTAATTATCCAGATTGAGTAAATTATCATGTTATTTCACCACTTTCTGGCAAAAAATATGCGTCTGCTTCTTGGCTAAACTTGAGATTAAAAGACAGAGTGCTTGCTGGTTTTGCAAGATAATAGAGAATCAACAGATGATGCTACGTCATCATCTAAACAAAAAGACTTGGATAGCATCCCCGATCTCACTTCTACTGTAAAACCTTTCTACTATTTCTTAGGTTGGATCCAGGTATTTCTTTGGTCAAAATGCCATCTTACTAGGACATGGACAAGGAAAACAATAGCCTCCTGGATAATTCAAAATAGGAAATATCAAGATTGTGAGTTTTTTGTGGGGGAGAGGAAATTAGAAATAATCTTATCAAACTAAACTTGGAGAAAGGCAAATTGTCTCCTTGAATTAAAAATTGAATAAATGTAACTAAGCTTAAGTCAAATAAAAACAATTTTAAAAATTGCACCACTTTGCTGCAATTATTCACTTAATAATTGTTATGATTCTAAGTTTTCTTGACTTCAGAGGAAAAAGTTTAGACTAGCTTGATACATATTACATATGGAGTACGTATTTGTTTAATTGATGTATAAATGCATAAAAGCTTGATACATTATATTCGAAACCTAGTAGTCTATAAATCAAATTGTTTATATCTTCTGATTTCATTTAATTTGTTGATAATATTTTTCAATGCTCATCTCTCTCTTTTTTTTTAGTCTTACAGTTCTGTTTAATCTCAGGGTAATCACAAGTAGGTTTTTTTTTTTCTCAAATGCAAATGCTAAAGATATGTAGAGGGGAATGAACATAACTGTGGCACTGAAGACACTGTTGCTTTTTGTTTCAGTTTTCCTGACTGATCATCTACTAAAAGAACAATATTAAGAAAATAAATTTTGCATACATTTCTTATTATAAATGAGTTTTCCTATATACGTCCAAATATCAACTACAACTTCAAACTTAAAAATAAAACTCATTAATGCTTAGGAATAGTAGAAATGAAAAAAGAGCTGTATTACATATATCCAATCAAATCATATAAACATCAAAATGAATGTTTGCCTTGGCAACAACAAAAACGAGACGCAGCTACATTTGATAATTCTGAAATTAATTTGCAAAAGCTTCGATACTGAAAAGTCCTTGCACACCATGATCTCAACGCAGTGGGAGGTTAGGAAGATCAGCCAGTAATTCAAAGCAAAGCCTCAAAGCCTCTGTAAATATTAGCAAAAGAGTTTACAGTATTCTATCGATACTGGGATGTGACAGAGTTCTCTAGAGTCAGGGAATTTGGCATAAGGTCTCATTACAACGGAGTGAGTGCACTAATCAAATTGCAGCTAATAAGTCCTGGAATGTATTCAAGGCTACACAACTTATGGTATTTGTTATTTTTCGCCAGATGGCTCCTTGATGAATTAATAAAATTAAAAGCTCGATTTTCTTATTTCTTGTTTGTCAGAGGCAATCTTTAAATTAGACTTACAAATGTTTCTATCTTCAAGCGCGGGGTTAAATATGGGTTGCCTTTTTCCATCTCCTGGCACCACTGGGACAACCGAAACCTTGATTCAGTGTTGCCAACAGGCTTAATTGAGCTTGTGGAAAAAATAAGGATGTTCTACCCAGGCCCACAGAGAAAAGCTGAGACACAATGCAAAGAGATTACCCAGAAGCCCCATCACCACTTCAGGCTTTCATACCAGTGAGTCAGTTTGAATACAGGAGACCACTGGCTTAAAGAACTGGTGTCACTATTTTACGACTTGCAACAAAAGAAATGTTTGCCTATGTTTATCAGAATAGGAAAATAATGTTATTTGAAAACTGACTGATATGAAGTTTTTGGCCTAGGATTCACCTGAGGGAAAATATTTTTCCTTTTTTAAACCAAAAAGGTATTATGGCATTACTGATAGTGCAAACTAAGCCACATGATACTATATAAGAGAAATTGAAACAAAGAAATTAATTGATTATATAACAAGGTGATAGTTTAAAATTGTTTGAGGTCTGTATAGATCTACAATTATAAATGTGTATGATTATTTCAAAAACACATAGTTAATTTGATGTTTAGTCCACTCATATAAAGCCCTACTAAATTTTTCCTTTTTAATGTATATATTTTATTTAATATATTTATATACCATTTATATTTTATATATATTCATTATATACCTTTTATAGAGAGAGTCATGAAAACCTGCCTGCTTTCTTTGGCCTTTTTCTTCTAAAAGGAGTTAAACTCTAATTCAGATTAGTTATTATTTCTTTAACCTATTAGGCAAAACTATAATCCATTCTCCATCCAAATTTCTCCTTATCAGGTTAGATGGAAAAACTTGCCTTAGTCTCATTCATTCCAGTGTCTGTCTAACCTTCATTACCCATGTGTCATTCACTTTGCTTTTCACAGATGCTAATTTAATACCTGTTTTCATTAACTACTGTTTTCCTTGAGCCAGTTTTTACAATGATTTTAAAGGCGACTAGAAGCAAAAAGGAGATGAAATATGAATTCTAATAATATGCACTACTTATTGAAAAATTAAGTAATTCAAAGTAAAATTGTACCTATAGCAACACCCCAACATTCTTCCAAATGATTTTCTGTAGTTTATAGTTGAAGAAAGAAAAATAGCCTCAAGAATTTGGTAAGCAATAGCAAAGATATTATTCAAACGTAAAGGAGTAAAGATATTTTTAGAATTCTGTTGCATATTAAATACAAATTTTTTTCCTGCTCTTCTTCATTTCTCCTTAATCATAAAGTCTGATTACATTCTATTTTTATCTCATAGGAACTTTTTTCCATTTTTCACATTTATTATCACAGTGTTTTGCCATTAGATTAGGTTATTGTGCCCTTGGTCATTGGGCAGGTTCTTCCTGTTCTTGAGAATACAATTCAGAAGACGAAAGGCCCATCTGCTTCCCTTTATTTCTTGCTAGATGCACTGCATTTGGAATTCCAGATGTCTCCACAACATCTATTATCTTTTTGGCTGTCAGCGTTTTTTGCCGTGAATATTATTCCACAGGGAAATATTGCAATTCTTGTGTTTTACTTTTCTTTGTATTATTTACTACCTCTTTTCTTCAGCTAAGTTTGTCACCGAGCATTCAGCGTCATCTATCATAGGACGAAAGACATAGACATTAAGCAGCAGCTTTCATTCTAGGAAAGAAAATTTGATTCCTGGAGCCATAATCAAGTTGCTGTTTTTGTTGAAATTTTCTTTCACTAAAATTATTTATTAAATTGCACAGTACAGTGGGCTAAAAATCAGTAGACCTGGATCCAAGTTATAATTTTGCCACTAGCTTGCTATGTGATATTGGACAGAGTCATTAAGCTCCACAAATTTCTGATTTCTCATCCATAAAATTAAAAAGCTGATATGGTGGGGGGAAAGTACATCTATATATATATAGATACATATATATATCTATATATCTATATCTATATCTATATAGATATATAGATATATATACACTTTTTTTTAGTTTAAATATCCTTTTACTGAAGGAAATACACTTTAAATTGTAAATGTCTTTGTTTGAATATAGTGATAAGTGTCAACCAATCAAAAAACTTATTTAACCAAGTATTTCATGCTCATATTGTATTAATGAAGCCACATGAACAGTGCGAGATGTATCTTGAATAGCTCACAGAACATAAAATCTCATGAAGAAGAGAAATCAACCTAATTGTAACAAAAGACTGTGCATATTAATTGACAAAATATATTGTTTAAAATTGAAAGTACCAGGTGTTCAGAGGAAAGAGCAAATGTTGTGGGCTAGGATAAGCTAAGAAATAACTTACAGAGAATAAATTTCTTTAAGGTAGATGCAAACCACGTGAAGAAATTTAATAAGTGACAGAGTTTACAATTTACTTGTAATAGGTTTCACCTATTGTTGTGGTAATTCTAATTATAAATCTGTGGACACAGCAATAAGCAGACATCATTTTTCATATGTAAGTGGTGATTTACAATAAAATGTAATATTTCATTTTAATTTATATGATAAAACTTTCCATAATGTAATAAATAATATAAAAAGAAATTCTCTGATTTGAGAAATGCTTTAAAATCAGTCCCTGTATATCAGAATCTGAAATACATAATGGAATAATTGTAATCCTGAAGGATCTCAGTCACTGTCAACTTCTAGACATTAAATATCTGAATTTGGCATTTGACCTAGCAGGAGTATCACTTGCAAAATAGTAGATATTTATTGGTTATTGTAAGGTGCACTACTTTCAGTCTCATAAGAGGCTGATCACGATAGTAGCCAGGAGACTAGGTCTCCTCCTGATGTAGGCAGAGGTCTGGAAAGTCTGGGTAGTTATATGCAAAGTATGCTGGCATCTGGGTTCAAAGCAAATTCTGATCTGGATTGAGAACGATCACTGGTACTCAGCTTGATTTATCTTCACTTTGGCTTACTACTAAACAAAAAATTAACAAAAGAAAGAATACACCAAGTAAGGACACCAGTATGTGAAAATCTTCCTTGAGTCCTTCCAAGTTCCCACAACGTTGGAGCTGCACAGAGAGATGTGACCACAATTCAGAGCAGCCAATCATCCCTCACTGTATTGCCTTTGATAACGCAAGATTTGAGAAAATCCTCAAACATACTGGATCTGATACAGTACCTGCTTTTAAAAAAATAGATGGCTTATTACAAATAAATATTTTATAAACAATAAACCTTGAAATGAAATTTATATATAAAATACCCCCACTTATATGCATATATCCCAAAATCCATATTTCAAATATAATAAAAGGGGAAAATAAATAAATTGAATGAAACTATATGCATTGTCTGCTCTGAAAAGGTAAAACTTAGTTCAGGTATGATTAATAATATATATCAGTATAAGATAAATTTTCTCAGCAAATTAAAGTTTCGTACCTTCAAATAATAGAAAATGAATGTAAAATATATGAACTCTCTGCAAGCCACAGAATATAGTAGTGTACACAATAATCGTTCACCCCAGAATCTTCCCCTTGGCTCAGTGTGGACACAAGCTCGGTATTGGTAGAACTTTGTAAACAAGCACAACACAATGTGAACGAGAGTTATCTGTCTGTGCATCACATCATCTCATGAGAAGTCTCCAACGGCTTTTCCACCTGAATCTTCTGATGATGCTGACAACCCTCTACCCTCATTTCCACAATTAAATGCCACTGACCTTCTCAAACTTTCCAACAAACTACCTTTACCATTTTCCATAAAACATAAAAACTTCTACTTGTTATGGTACATCTGTTTTGTTAGGAATACAGTATATTTTTTAAATCATGTTAGTGTTTTATTATTATTGTTACTGCTTTTTCTAGTGTTCTTGTAACAATGTCCCATAACGTTTGGTTAGTCTTTTCCTAACCCAATCTTCCCCAAAGCTCTGATACAATACAGAACTACAAAGAACTACAAAGCCATACAGAACTGAATTGGAGGACAATCTACCTCTTAGGCCACCAGGAAATCATGTGGGAACCCAGACTTGCCAATGCCACAGCTGCAACTTCCTCTCATCATCCAGGAAGTTAGACAGTGGACATCCACATGTGTTACCTAGATTGAGAAACCATATTGGAAAACCAAGAAGCCAGCATCAACACCAAACTACTTCTTGTCATTAAAGACATTGGAGTATAGATATTGCAGTGTACTGCAGAGAACTCTCATTTGCACAACCATACTTGTCATCAGAATAAGACAAAAAGGGAGAGCAAAATGCTCTCCACCTTCCTTCTCACTTTTACATCTCACCCAAGTGCAAATGATATGAGAACCTAGTACCAGCTAGAAAATCAACAATGGGCCAATCTGTGATACGTAGCCTTTGAATTCCCATCTCCTCAAACTAAAAGGAAAGAAACAAAAGCTGAAGGAGACAAACCATAGCATGCAGCACAATATGTAAAAGGTTGAACTTGACTGCATTGGAAGACGAAACTGAGTAATCAGATCCTTGTATCTGTTTTTAGTAAGTTTGTATTTAAGTGATATCTAAAGACAGAAGCCATTTCATCCAACACATGTTCTCACAAGTAGGACCCTAATTAGAAGTGTTGTGTCAATAAATACCTATTTTATAAAATGAGATAGAATTCCTGAGAGAAACAGAATTCCACCAAGCAGTTATCAAGGCACAATTCACGTTTTAGCAGCAGCGTAACAAGGGTGAAGTGGCAGGGATGTCTGCCGGCCATGCCGGCAATAAACATGTGCATTGTCTATTAATGGCCTTTAAATTATAATAAAAGAAGACTGAAGAGCCTGTTTGTTTTTCCTTAACCTCAGTACCAGCAATTCTAAATAAAATCAGAGGTAAAATGTAGTTCCTGCAAAATTCTTTCCTGGTCTAAGTTCTCAACAATTTTTATGGTTACAGGTGAGGTTTATTTACATACATGTAAACTTCAAATTACTGCATTTTTGTTACTTTTCTTTTGATAAATATTATTCTATTTAGAAGTGAATTTGGAGAACTCTCAGCTGTAGTTAGCCCCTAACACAACCACACACTCAGCCACATGGATGTGTTTCAGGAGCAGGTTTGTAACTGGTTGGATCCTTGTGCAGTTCCTGTCTCCAATCCTGTAGGACTACAGGTTCCTACATTTAAGCAGTAGATTTGAAAAAAAAACAGTGATAGCACAGTAACTGTAAACACGAAGAAAAAGAACTATGTTACTGCCACTTTGATATTCTATATGATTGCGTGGAGTATTTATTTGTGTTAGAAATGTAAAACCCCAAGGTTATTCAATCTTTTGTGGCATCTTTATTGCCATTACATTTCACTTTCAATTGCTACCATCAAGTCCTCTCATAAATCACATGAAAGTGGACATGAGCAGTCAAGTACAGAACCATTAGAATTTCTTTTAAAGTAGTATATTCTCTGACTTGTTTTATTAACATTTTTATAATGATAATTCATATTGGTTATAAAAATAATAAAGGCATGCTGAGTATCCTAGGTTTCACAAGATAGTCTGTAAAAATTCACTTAGAAATCAACTTATTCCAGTTACAGTGCAAATTTGCTCTCTAATCATATATCTTTTGCCTGAGAGGATTTTCAGTTAAATCAGTTATCGGAGAATTAGCCTAAAAACCTGATAAAGTTACAATTCATAACTAAAACTAAAGGAGAATAGAAAGCATTAAAGAATGAGTGACTGAAGTCTTTCATTTTTTCCTTTACTCAATCCTGATTATTTTGTCAGCATTTAAATGAGGACAGAGCAGAGCCTAATATATGTCTGAGTTTTGATTTTTCTCATTGTCTGCCTTCCAGTATCGCATTTTAAAAGATAAGTTCTACAAGTATAAACCACTGAATATCCAAGGGTATTTTCCAGGATCTCTGAGTATGTCTGAAACAATCTAAGTGTGCATTTTTATATAAAATAATCAACATATTATTCTATCTAAAATAAAATGATTCATCATGACTACATAATCTTACCAATTATTCAGAACTCAGAATTATGTTGATGTGCATATGATTACTGCTACCTCTCAGGGAATAAAGATAATCAGATTTGCCTAGAAAACTCCACAGTCCTTTGTGACAAAGCTCTGTATTCTGTGTTTACCCAAAAATCATATTGCTATCTCAAACATGATCTTAGTCACATTTATTAGTTTTAGTGTATTTTTTAATTTCAATCATAGTTTTCATTTTCAAATTCAATTTTTTGGCATGCTTTGGAAAAGGCAGATTGCTTATTTTTTTTTTTGATATGGGTGAGAAAAACTGATATCCCTCACCGTAGTGTAAGACATGATTGTTAGGGTAATTATTTTCAAATAGTTATAATTGATGGGACGTAGATTTTATTGTTAAGAAATATATTCCATTTGTCTCATTTATGACTAGGTCTTGGAGAGAAAGTTTCTCCACTGTACAATTTTAACACTGCAAATGAATTAGCTTAATTTCTCCTTGATAATGAAAAGCTTGCTCTATACATTTCTGTGCCTGGAAGACTGTAGAGAATTCTTCTCCTGTCAAATTTTTCCTGCCCCTGAGCTGGTATTATATATGTCAGGCAATCCAGGACCATCTTTTCTTTTGTGTAGGCAGCAGTATCTAGGATTTATGGCAGCTACTCCCTCCCGCTAGGAGAGTGGAGAATAAGACTCAATATGTTTTAAAATCCAGTATAAATCAAAATTGGTGAAAGGTAAACTTGAAAAAATTCTGTGCTTTTACAAAAACACCCAAACATTTGTGAGGATTTCTCTTTATACCTTCACCAGATGGTGGTGAGCAGTAATGAGAGGAAAGAAAATTACAATCCATAATTACAAGTGACTTCATAGATCTCATCATTAGTGACAGCTGAGGTACCTGAATGCATTTTGATGTGATTTGGAGCAAATCAACTTTCCTCTCTCTGGCAATTTTTTTTTTTTTACACAAAAGCAGTAACTTTGAACAAGAGATGCAGTTGTGTGGAAAGTCTATGAGCTTTGATGTCTGCGGCCTCTATCCAAATTCCGGGTGAATTACATCCTTACTTATGATACTTAGTACAGGTTACTCAGCTTCTCAGATCAGTGACCCCCATCTCCATCTCTTGGGTATTGCTATATATCTAAGCATTTCCATTATGGAGGAAAAAAAATCCCAATATCCTAATATTACTACTGCCGCCACAGTTTTCCTCAGAAGGTATACCACACTCACAAACATTATTTTTGCAAAGATAATCCCAAGAAGAGATCTAACTTCTGAACTTGAACCACACAAGGGTAACAATGGAGGAAGAGTTCCATCCACATTCTCTCTGCATAAGGCCTCCTGTTGTTAGAGATTCCAGCACAGTTCCTCTTTGGAAATGTATGTCTTTATGAAGCAATTGGGGTTAAATATATATCCATCCACATTAAAACTGAATTTTCTCTTTGTATTTTTTATGGTCCCCACATTTCTATCCTAGGGCATAATATAGTGTCAGATCTCTTCTCTGCTCTAATTGCATAAGAATTCAGTGTTTTATTAAGTGACTTTATGGTAGGTTATGTCAAGTTCATAAGACACCCTATCTAGCAAGGAATATGGCATGCAATTGTAAATGGTAGCAATTATTGATAAATTATAATGGTTTATGTTTTCTAATATCAGATTAATAATTGATACTATTTTTAGTCATATTTCTACTGTATAATATTTGTAGTATTTTCTACTGTGTTGAACAATATTAGTAACATTTAATCATGTTGATTACAGAAACTCCCACTTTAGTAAAATTGAATAGAATTCAATTTTATTGAAATTTTAATAAATCCTATGATTTTACCTGTACTACTATATTTTAAGGTGAAACGTGCAATCCAATCAATTGCATGTATTCACTAATTTGACCATTTATCCAACAAACATAACTCTGAATCTAACTTTTCCAAATCTTGTGTAGGACAGTTATGTTGCAGGGAAACAATAATAAGAGCTTGTAATACAGTGCAATATCTTACACTATCTATTTATTATTGTCTTCATTTAAAAAAATATTTTAACAATCTCATATTCAAATGAATATCTCCTTTCTTTGTCTCCTTAAAATTGAAATTTTGATATTTTCTAACCATTGCTCTGTTATTTCTTGACACTTTCAGCCATTCATCAAAGTCCCCTAGAGCAGATATTAGCAGTAGAGAGAACCTGGAAGTCATGACATTGTAGTAGCAATAGCACGCCTGGCACCCACATCTTGGTTTCTAATACTTATCTCCAGTAACAGGAACCAGGGCTCCTTGGAGAAATGGCTGATTTTAGGACTGAGGCAGGAATTAGACAATTCTCTCCTAATTGAGCTATAGATTCAATACAATCCCAGTCAATATTAAGCAATCTTTCTTTTTTTGGAGCTATTGGCAAGTTGATTCCAAAATTCATATGTAAAGGCTAAGTTCCTAGAGCAGACAATGTAACATTTTAAAAGAAGTGCAAAGTTAGAAGAGAACACTACTTTATTTCAAGATTTATTTGGGGAGCCCAAAAAGAGCCATTAAGTGTTATTTACTGTAAAATCACTCCTTTTCCTGGGCTTCAGACTGATGCAGTTTCAGAACGGCTCTTAAATGTGTGGGGGTATGAGATGAGGTATTTTTATCTTTGTTGAAAAGCATAAAACATTTAGGATTGTGTCCGTGTATCATTGACTGACATTTATATTTCAATTTAAATTAGCTGGCATTAGATATTTGTTTTCCATGCTCATGTGTTATTATAATTATCTGCATTATCTTCCTTAGGTTTATTTTCATGCCTGAACTCTGTGAAAAATTAAGTCTGCAGCTTTGTTTTCTTTAAAGGTTGTGCTGCTTTTATCTGTAAAAATTCATGAAGTGATTGAATATATAGTACAGAACAATTCCTTCCTTTGCATAAAACGTATTTGAACCTAAGAGTAAATGTATTCTTCAGAACAAGTATATTTCAAATTTATTCAAACCTTTGAGTACATTTATATGCAGAATTAGACATAGTTATATAGATACATGGGCAAATTGCTCTAGATTAACAAATATAATATCCATCAGAAAACTATACTTTCTGATTCTAAAAATTCATCTCAACCCATACAATTTGAAATATGGCACCTATCGTATCATATATTTCTGTGCTGTTCTTTTAATGATCATCAAGGCACTAGGAGTACTGAAATATGATTTTTAACTTGAAAAAATTATATCAATCATGAAGAGACCAATGTGTCTACAGTGTTAGAAGAAACATGTTTTCAACCCAAAACCTGGAGGTACTCAGAGCATGTAGATCAGCCTTCTTGGGCATTTCCATAAGAGAATTGTTTTCAGAGCATTTATTTACTCATTTAACACATCTTTAACAAGTACTTATTTTGTATACATGGACAATGCTTCTGACACCAGAAGAGTTTTGCCTTTTAAGAGTTCATAGTGTAACAAAATATACATCAGATACTTTAAAGTTCACAAAGTTGCATGCATTTTTTCAGTTTTATTGTCAATTACAGAATGATATTATCTCTGTAAATAAGAGGACTGAAAATCATCATGTTTCAACGAGAAGTAAATGAAGTAAAACAAGTCTACATCCCTTAAATTTCAATATGGAACTCTAGTGGGTTAAACTATACTATGGGGTTATAATCTCCAAGTCTGGAACTAGTGCTCTGTTTAGGAAGAAAGTGACCTATCTATCTAGGGCAGGTTGGTTGAGAGAAGAATTTAAAAAACGTTTTCCTGAAGCTTCAATTTCTTTTTCTGGCCTATTCTAGAAGAGGAAACTTGAACAGTTTGAAATCTCTCTTCTTCATTACTCAACAATGTTCTCTTCCCTCAGTTTCTTCTGATGATCAGAAGGACTCGATTCTCCATCCCAGTGGTATCTAAACGGCTGCTCACTCATGTTCAATGGGTCCCCCGGACAGCATCTGTCTTCTTCCCTTCTCTTTGGCCTTTTAAAAATCTTTTTCTCCAAATTGCTCACACTCAACCTCTTCTCGTCATGTTGTTAGTCTTTCAGCTACATCAGATTTATTGAATCCTGGAGTGCAAGAAGGGAAAGAGAGAAAGTGGCTTTTAGAGTTTTCTGCCCACTGTGTGTAATAACTGCAAGATAATAAGATCTTTCACACTCATCAGGTTAGCATTTCTGTGGGCCTCTCCTGTTCTACGCCACACCAAAAGAGTATTCATCAGTTACTGTTTCGCCACATACATAGAAATCATTTACTTATTTTAGTGGGAGATTATTTAGTAAAGAAAATCAAATGTTTACACCACCATTAGTATGTGTCACAGAGAAACTGACCTTTCAGAAAATCATGAAAGACTAGAATCACAGGAAGCCACCCCTGAAAATCTCAGCTGCATTTTAGCAGTAAAGTAGATGATTGGCATCAACTTTTCAGAGAGCTCATGCGAAAAGCTGCATCTGCCATTTACACATTGTCTGTGTACCGTCATTTAGGTAAAATAATGTTTTTTCCTTCTTTTTCACGTAAGTTTTACCACTCTCAAGGAGAAGAGATCACAAAAGGGCGAGGCTAGCAGGATGTCAGCATCATCGGGATCTATTTTAGAGGATGTCTACCCCAGATAGATTTCAGGATGGCTTTTAATTGATTCCATTCATTATTTATTCACTTGCACTTGGAGTTGTGTTCATAGATCTTAAGCTGCAATGTTTTGTTTTTGTTTTTGATATATTACAAACCAATTTGAGCATCTAATAAATTTGGAACACAGTGGATTATTTGGAGCCATAAGTAATATCATCAGGTCAGTTTCAATTGCGCTATCTTTCAGTTTGTTGAAGCCACTGAACTGCAGTTAAAATGCCTCTTTTTAGCTTTACATTCAGCCCAGTGTACATTCCAAACATCAGCTGTAGACAACAAGATGGACTTTGCTGGTGCTATGGCACATCATATCTAGGGCCAACTCCTAACCACTCTAGAACTTTAAAAATGTTGCAGCAGCCATGTTTCTCTTGGGCTGCTCAGAGCTCTTTACAATAATTCAAATTATATTTCCAGTTTCTGGCAGGTATTTAAGGAGCTTAGAAGTCATCACTGTGTCCTAACATCAAGTATAGAGCTTGACAAACCAAAAAATCAACTACTCTTTTCTTAGATCTGTTAGAAAATTAGGTCACAGAGCAAAGCACTGCTCCCCAAATTGGAGAGATAAGCAGGCAGATACAAAAAGTGGAGCTGAGAACCCCATACAAAAACCACCACAGAAACCAGGATCAGAGTAAGAAAACCTGGGCTGTAATTGATGAATTGCTGGAGGCTCAGAGTAGTCAAGTCTGAGAATTAAAAACTGCTTGGGACCCAGTCAGAAGGCAGGCTTCACACTTTTGAGAGTTTTACCTCCAGAACCTCTACCAGGTTTGCAGTGAAGATGGAGAAAAACCTCCTCTGGCTTTTAACTGGGAGAGGAGAAAAGTAACCAACTTGAAATATGCTGCAGCATTCTGTTTTCTTAACGAGGCCTATACTCAAGAGAAACTATTTTATCACAGCCTAAAATGCTGAGGCTTTATCAGAGCCTAACCAACCTGGGGCATGGGAAATACCCAACTCCAGCCCCCTCAAGCCATCATGTTCCTTCTAAAGGGGTGAGGAAAAGAAAAAGAAGAACTGAGTAACACTAGTGAAGTTCACAGTCCAGGTCACTGGACTGAGACCTAACCGTAGGTCTACAGACCTCTTCCCCTGGCCCTGCACCTTACCACTACACTACTAAGCCCTATTCACTGCTCTTCCTTTCAATCTGTATATCGTGCGTGTATTTCAAGGAAAAATTGTAAGGCATAATAAAAGGAAAAACGCACAGTTTGAAGAGACATAGCAAGCATCAGGACTAGAGCTAGATATGGCAGAGATATTGGAATTGTCAGATCATGAACTTAAAACAACTATGATTAATATGTTACTGGCTCTAATGGAAAAAGTAGATAACATGCAAGAACGCATGGATAATGCAAGGAGAGAAATGGAAATTCTAAGAAAGAATCGAAAAGAAATGCTAGAGATAAAAGAGAAAAACACTATAATATAAATGAGGAACGCTTTTGATGGATTCATTAGTAGACTGGACATAGTCAAAGGAAGAATCTCTGAGCTTGAGGGTGTTAAAACAGAAACTTCCACAATTGAAAAGCAAATAGAAAACAAGACTGAAAAAAACAAGAGAATATCCAAAAACTGTGGGGAAACCACAAAAAGTGTAATATACGTATAATGTGACAACAGAAGAAGAAAGAAAGGAACAGACGTAATATTTGAAGTAATAATGACTGAAAATTTCCCCCAAATTAATGACAGACACCAAACCAGAGATCCACAAAGCTCAGAGAATATCAGGCAGGATAAACGTCAAAGAAACTGCACTTTAACATATCATATTCAAACTGCAAATAAAGAAAATTAAAGAAAAAATCTACATTAAAGATAAAGAAGAATCTTGAAAGAAGCCAAAGGAGAAAAAAAAACCATGTTACCTATAGAGGAGCAAACATAAGAATTACATCCAACTTCTTACAAACTGTGCAAGCAAGGAGTGAAATATTTTAAGTGTTATGAGAAAAAAATCACCAATTTAGAATTCTCTTATTGTCTGAAGATTTCCTTGAAAAGTAAAGGATAAATATTTTCTTGAACAAAATTGAAGGAATTTGTTGCCAATAGACCAGCCTTGCAAGAAATGTTAAAAGTTCTTCAAAGAAAAGGAAAGTTAGATAGGTCAGAAACTTGAATTTATGTAAAAAAAGGAAGAGCACTAGAGAAGGAATAAGTGGAGATAAAATAAAATATTTTATTTTTCTTAATGGATCTAATAGATAACAGTTTGTTCAAACTAGTAGCAACAATGTATGCAACGATTATAAGTGAATTAAATGGCAGCAATGATACAAAGTATGGGAAGGAGGAATTAGGAATATTTTGTTATCATAGGGTACTTTTCCCACCCATATAATGGGATAGTGTTGAAAGTGGACTTGGATTAGCCATATGTGTATATTACAAACTGTAGGGCAACCACTGAAAAAAAGTGAAAAAAGAGGAATAATTGATGTGATAAGAAAGGCGAGAAATAGAATCATTTAAAATGCTCACTTAAAATTAGAAAAGGCAGAAAAATAGTAGAAGACAAGAATAGGAAGAAACAATAAGAGCAACAAACATAAAACAGTAACAAAATGGTTAATATCTGTCCAATTGTATCAATAATCACTATAAACATTAACAGTCTAAATACACCGACTGAAAGACAGAGATTGCCAGAATAGAACAAAAACAAAATCCAACTATACGCTGTCTAGAAGAAACCCACTTTAACTATAGAGACACATACAGACTAAAGATAAGGGGATAAAAAAACGTATTTCATACCACAACTTGGAATATGTAAAGAAGTTTAATCTATCCCTAAGTTAATATATTCTTTCTCGTAAGTAGCCACATCTCAACAATAATATGGGAGGGTTCAGAGAGGGAATTTTTATTCCTAACTGTTTAAAAGTTTAGAATAACATTTTTTAAATAGTTCAATAGGTAGTTTTAATAAAGAAAAATATTTTCTTTTTTTCTTCTGTAGTTCACTTGGCTGTGCTTCTCTTTCCAAGGAAATGCAACGGAGTTCTAACATCGGCATTCAAAGGGCTGGTCATTTGCTGGTCCTTAGGTATGCACAGGCTGGTTTCTAATATCAGACTTTAAAACCAATTGTCCTTAAGGCATAAGCTTTTGTAATTCTTTTGGGGTGTGCTTGATGTTTGTTAAATTTTTGCTCGGACAGTGCCCAGTAGCAGACTTTAAATGATTCAGAATCACCTTAGCTTCCACTGGATGAGTATTGCTAACATTTTGCCATCTCTTTCAAAAAGCTGGCAGGCCCAGTGTTGTTCCATTCTCAACTTTTCCCACAGGATCAAATTATATTGCCGTGCTTGGCATATGGTAAGCCTATCAGCTCTCATCTCAATATATATAGCCCATCCCTGCCTGACCCTCAGACTCCACTTCTATTGTTATACTCCAGAGGAACAGAACAGATATCTCTTTGCCCTCACATTATCCTCTTATCCAGTGAATTCTCCTTCTCAACATGCTGAGAAGTGACCTAGGTCTACAGTTTTTATTTCTTTGTTCTCTTACCTCTTACAAAAATATTTTTCCCCATCCAGGAGTAGATGATAGATAACTTTTCTTACATCCTAGTTTCCTCCTTCCTAATTTTAGCTTAGGGTTTTGTTTTTTTTTTTAAAGATTGGTACCTGAGCTAGGATCTGTTGCCAATCTTCTTTTTTTTCTTCTTCCTCTCCCCAAAGCCCCCCAGTACATAGTTGTATGTTCTACCTGTAGGTCCTTCAGGTTGTGCTATGTGAGACGCTGCCTCAGCATGGCGCCAGGATCTGAACCAGAGAAACCCTGGGCTGCCAAAGCAGAGCGTGAGACCCCCAGCTTAGGTATTTTATCTAAATATTAGGTGGACCCTCTTGTATAAGTTCCCCAGATTTGCTTATTAATAAGTTAAGTTGCTAGTTAGTAGCTTGCAAAACTAGAAAAATCTTTCATAATCCTATTTTCAGTCTCAAAAATTGAGCATCAGTTACATGTTTATCTCTGCACCAACTCTGCCATAAACTATATTATCATTCCATACATATCATCCTCATTTCCCACCCTTAAACCATTCCAGACATATGAATTCCTAGGATACGCTACCAAAGAAAACAATTATTTCCATCAAAATTTTATTAGAATTCTTTACCCTGTATATCTCAACATTATTTTAAGCCTGTATCATTGTAGCTTGAGCTATATTGCCCTTGTTTTACTAAGATCTCCTCCATTTCTCAACAACATAGTTCATATTTTAGAACAGGGAATTCTACATGCTTTCCTTTAGTTTGTTATTCTCTAGGTCCTATCTAGCAGAAGGTCCTTCAGCTTTCTGATGTCTGAATGATATTCTTTCTTAGAATTCTTGATAGACAAAATTTTCCCACTATTTATTCATTGGTTAAGATGTGGGATAGAAGATTTTGAACTTGAGTTTTGTGGAGGAAGGAGTTTGAGTCGTGAAGAAATGACCTGGCTCATCAGGAGGCAGCAGCGTTTCTTCAAGACCACAAAGTTAACAGTATTAGCAGTTGCACATCACCAACGTTCCGGGAAATACTTGTTTGATTATCCACTTACAGTTTTCATTTGCATTGCTAAGAAATTCTATAACACGCAATTTCAAGTAACTCTTTAAATAATGGTAATCATTCATTTTTTCCTTAAATTAACATTCCTGTAAAACTAGCATAAGTAGGTTTATATAATAATTTCCAAAAACATAACTTGCAGAAGATTTAATTCAATTCAAAAAAAAAGTCTGACATGAACTAGTAGAATTTGAAGCAGAATATGTATGAGATCAGATGTGCTCCCTTAAAGGTTAAACACCTCAATAAGTACCTGAAGCTACAAATAGTAATATTAAGTACATCAGCTTTTTAGGTCATTTCCTAGATTCTACTACTTATAAGATATCATTGAATGATTATCATATTTATAAATGTCATACTTTTTATTCATTATTATCCTTAATGAATTTCATGGAAAGACTAGAAAAAGAGGTAAAACAGTATAATGTGGAAAAGATTTGCATATTCTTAAATATTGTATTAGTAGGATTAGCCTCCAAAAGCCTGGTGTGTGATATCAAAAATCAAACACATTTCCCTCTATAATTTTTATTGATTTACATATATAAATTTTTACAAATATAAGGTATGTGTAAAAGGATGAAGCTATATAACAAATTAATGAAATGGAAATGATATCCAATTTTCAAAATATATGAATTCGTGAATAAAGGGAATAACTATGAAGAGATAGCCCCTAGACATGAGAAGAAATAGGTGCCCATCATTGTAGTACAACGTCAGCATCCTGGAGGCATCTCCTTAACAAAATGATTATTGTACCCAATTGTTCTTGCCTCAAGTTACAGCAGAATTTATTGCTTTAAATTAGATCTTTGCCTCCTGTTAAAAAAGCAGGATCAGAAGTACTTTTTCAAGTGTCATTTGTTCCTCCTCAGGAGTATTTTGGTTCAGAGGAAGCTCTAGGAATACTACGAACATGAACTAGACTAGAAGGAGTTTCCCCTACAGAGGAAGGGATGACAGTAATGGGTCAGGTATGGGCTATGGCTTCTTGGTTAAGATTTTGGCCTTCAACTTTAGAGGACCTGAAATCAAATGCTAGATTTCCCAATTGTGGACTAGGTGATAATATAGAATCTCTGATTTCTCTTCAGTACAAAAAAAAATTAATAATTCTATCTCATAAAATGTTTTGAAATGAAGAGAGATTATGCTGGTTAAGTATATGGCACTTTGTGACACACGCAAAGTGTGACACACACAGCTTTATCAAAACATATTTAGCACACCTGAATATGATGAGACTTTTCCAATATTCTGTGTTTTCCTCCCAAATTTTTCTTTCTTCATTTTTTGAAAGATTGGCACCTGAGGTAACAACTGTTGCCAAACTTTTCTCTTTTTTTCCTGCTTTTTCTCCCCAAATCCCCCCAGAACATAGTTATATATTCTAGTTGTCTAGGTCCTTCTGGTTGTGCTATGTGGGACACTGCCTCAGCATGGCCTGATGAGCGGTGCCATGTCCACACCCAGGATCCAAACCAGCGAAACCTTGGGCCACTGAAGTGGAGCACGTGAACTTAACCAGTCGGCCAAGGGTCTGGCCCCCCAAATTTCTTAATTCTTGATTTCTACTCTAATATGGCTTTTTTTTCCCCTAAAGTAAAAGTGAGTAGACTCAAAGACACAGATATTTGTTTCTCAGATAATTCACTTCTTTCTGCCAAAGGAGACATTATTTCTGAAATTTTTGAAATTTCATATTGTCTATTATATCTTTTTAGACTTAAAACTCTATTTTGCTTTTCCTACATTAATATAATTCTAAATATCTATTGGGAAAATAAGAAATCACAGCTTGAAAATGAACAATAAAAGTGTGACATGATGAGCCTAAAGCATTGCTAAGAGGAAAACTTATGACTTAAAATGTACATGTTAAAAAAAGAAGCAAACTTAAAAATTAGTGATTTAAACTTTCATGTCAAAAAATTAGGAAAAGCCTAGTAAATTAAAAGCAAAAGTTAAATGAAAGAAATAATCAAGATAAAGGAAATCATTAAATAGAAAGCAGATGAAATGTCAAGAAACCAAAGACAAAATGTTATTTTTTGAAAAAAATAATTCATAGGTCCATAATATTACCCATTAGAAATTTCATTGCATTGTCTTCTAAAGCTGATCATATAGCTACCTTATGACCAAGTAATTCCACTCCTAGATGTGTATCAACCAAATAACATGAACAAAACATTCATAGAATTTTATTCATATTGTACAAAATCTAGAAAAATACAAAATGACAACCGATAAAACAACAGATAAATAATTATGAGATATTACTGAAATGGAACACCCTAGAGCAACTTTTTAAAAAGCCAACATCTAATGAATCTCATAAAAATTATGCTGAGCAAAAGAATTCAGACACAAATTAGTATGTAGTAAGCAGTATAGCCCCATTTTTCATGTTCAAGAGTAGATTAGGTAGTTGGTGGTGATAGAAATCAGAGTAGTGGTAACCTCTGGGTATTAAGTAGGAAGGAGCAAAAAGAAGCATCTGGGGTGCCAGAAATGTTCTACACCCAACCTGTGGTTGTGTCGTGGGTTCCTCTGTGCACACACACATGTATCTCAGTAGACGTGACTTACTAAAGATGTCAGCGAGGTCAGATTACTCACATGATAAAAACCGAAAGCTCTGTGAAATGAAATAAATATAACTACTCATTAAATATATGAGAAGATGGTAACATTTACTAATAAAGGTAGAAATGCACAGTAAATGTGGTATTTTTATCTTTAGAAAGTATTTAAAAATATCCAGTCTATCTTTGAGGATTCAAGCCATCTGATGTACTACTGGTAGAATTATAAATTAATACAATTTTTCTGGAGGCATGCTGATGTTATATATGAAGAATAAAATGTGTGGATTTTTAAAAGAGAAACACTGCTTCTAAATATTAATTCTAAGGCAGTAATGAAAGAAGTGTGGTCATGTTTATGGTAAAGTGATGGTGTTAACGAATTACATTAAGTGTAAAAATAGAGAATTTCATTAAAAAGCACATTTGTATTAAAAATAGGATCTTATGTAAAAGAAATATGAACAGTCCATTGCAAATGAGAAAAGACAGTTTTGGTTCAGTGGTTGTTAACGCATTTACTCCACCTATTTCTTCTATTTGTTTGACTTGTGCAATGAAAGAAAGCAGGCCGGGGGCATTTGGGGCATCTCTGTTTTGCTTCTCATCTATTGCTAATGATCTGATTGTAACATATGCTTTTACCCACCTTGTCTTGTAAACCCCAGCAATTAACATTTCCTCTTTCCAAATACAGCCCATTATGGTAAATAGTCTAGTCATTTAGAGTAGGAGAGCATAAAGACACAATCATATTCCTCAGTAAGGTTTTGTAGCTCAACGGCAAAATATTTATTATTTTGAAGGCATTTGAAATCAATATGCCTTATTCATAAAATATACATTATGAAGTAGTTTACATATGCATAATTATATACAGTATTAGCTGCAATTGATATCTCCCCTGCAGATTTAATACATACTCAAACATTCTTGAGGTTTTAAAGAAAATAAAAGGCTAATCATAAAATGGTATGAAAGCAGCCACTTAAAATTAGTCTTTTTCTAAGAATATAAAAGATGTCTAGTCTACAATATTAAACTATGTTTTGAATTACCTTAAACTCTGAAACGATATTTCTAATTTTGAGAAATCTCAGTCCAGAGAGATTTTATCTGGGGATAAAGCAGACAGTTTATAACAAAATTATTAAGTATGCAGTGATAGTATTAAAGTATAATAAGAAAAAAAAGTAATTAGCCAAATTATTTGGGTAAAGGGAAAATATAATGGGTAACCTTCTAAAACTTAATAACAAAAGATGAATTGCATATGTCCTCTTGATATTATCTTGTTTGGACATTTTTGGTAGTTATACCTATTATTATTTTACAACTACTCAAATCTTTGGGAGAAAATAAAAAACAAAATTAACAAAAAAGGTTGAATTTATACCAATATTGAAAAAATCAAACAGAACATATTCTTCCTTCCTTCCTTGCATCCTTTCTTCTTTCCTAGAACTGAATATTTATTCAGTGTAACATAAGTATTGCAGGCTTATAGTATAGATTTTGGAAACACTATTACAAATCAACTACAAGATTCTGTAAGTTTGTCACCTTGAGACAACCACATTTATCCAACGTCATTTTGGTTGAAACGGTAACGCTTGTGCACCCACATGTACAGATATAACACTCATTCAACACATTTCTGTTGAACGTCTACAGTGGAACAAGCACTTTCTGGCCGCTTGGGACACAACAGCAAACAAAACAAGATCCCTCCTTTGTGGAGTTAAACTCTAACAGAGTGACAAATAACAAACAAAGAACTGATGGACGCTGCGAATAAGCAGGTGAACAGAGAATACATTGAAAGGAGATACGTGCAAAGGAAGCAGGAAAAGAGGAGTTGGCAGTCCTGATAGGAGTGAGGGGTGGTGGAAGAATTAACTAGCAGTGAAGATACATTTGACCAAGAAGGTGAGATTTGAGTAAAGACTTGAAAGTGGTGAGAGAGTGACTATTTAGATATCTGGGGAAAACGATACAGGCTGAGAGAATAGAGTAAACTGTCAGTAGGGAGCATTGGTGTTTTAAAAAAGAGTGAGGAGACCCGTGTGACTTGAGGAATGAGAGAGAAGGAAAACGGTAGGAGACGACATAGGAGAGGTGATACCTGGGAAATAAACCATGTAAGGCCTTTCCCGCAATTGGGAGGACTTCAACCTTACTCTGAGTAAAATGGGAAGGCGCTGCAAGATTTTGAGATCATCTGGATTTTAGTTTGAGAGGTTACTCTGAGAGTTGTGTTGTGAATAGATTGAAGGAGGAGGATTTAAGGGCGAGTTAGGAGATTGAGGGGTGATAATGGCTCAGACCAGGGTGGGAACAGTGGAGACAGAGGGCAGTGCTGTGATTCTAGATAGCAAACACACACACACACACATATTCACAAATGTTTTGAGCTGGAAAAAGGAGCATGCTATATAAACTTCAGTACAGAACACATTTCTCTTAAACTGTAGTTAATATATTTTCATATCACTGAAGGTTTTCTATACCATTTTAATATTTTCATCCCATCCTATTACCTAATATTTTAAACATTAAGGATTTCTTGTATTTAGCTGTTCAGTTAAAATTTTGAACATATCTATGGATCTTTGTTTGGGATAGATTAATAGAAGGAAATTTGCTGGTTCAAAGGATTTGCATAATTAAAGTGGTTTCAATTTTTGTCCAAAGTCCCTTACAAAGAGTATAACAAACACATTGCTGTGAGAAATATTTAAGATACTGATTATTTTGCAACCTCCTTAACACTCAGTGTTTTAGGGGTTTAATATCTTCCCCCAATTGATAGGCAGGTTAAGAAAATGAGAATACTATCTCAATTTTGCAATTTTTGACTCAAGAGGTACAATATTTTTCACATGTTTCTTGGTTCTCTTTCTCCCTCTCCCATTCTACTGTTTCTCAGTTTATAAATTCACAAGACATTGCTTTTAAGATGCCGTGAAGAAGAATTAAGGATCTGGAATTCAAGAAAAGACTGAATTAAAAAAAAAAAAAAGCAATCTAGCTCTCCAAGTAGTGAATAGAAAACTAAATTACCCAGACAGAAAGAAAAACTAGAGTAAACAGATCTCACAAAGTAATTAGGCAGGAACTGCAGTTAAAGATAAACCTTGACACACACCACCCAATGGCACCTCCACCTTAACTACAATACAACTGTGGACAGTTTCCTGGCCTCCTCCTGTTCCAACATTTCCTGGCTTCTCTGGACCAATTTAATACTAGTTTATAGCAAAACACTATCACAGCAGCATATCACATATTTCCACTGAAGCATCAAGCTTTTAAAAGATAGGGAAAACATTATATGTGTAGGTGGAAATCCATTATTACTGAGCCAAATTAAAAGATGGACATACTGTAATTTTCTGACACAGTAGGAACACTGTAGAAAAGAATCTCTCGAAGTGGTATTTCTTTCCTCTGTTAC
Organism: Equus caballus; assembly: GCF_041296265.1. Lineage (NCBI taxonomy): Eukaryota > Metazoa > Chordata > Mammalia > Perissodactyla > Equidae > Equus > Equus caballus. The sequence goes on from NW_027221894.1 coordinate 352,436, forward strand.
TGGCCATAAAGTGTACTTTCTAATTAAAATTTTTAAATGACTTTAATTAATGAAATAAAAAAGGAACTATGTCAAAATTGGTTCATGCACACCAACTAGTCATTAATGTGAGATCATGAACTTGTTTAGCAGAAATAAAGATAGGATTTAGTAGTTGAAATCTTAAAATATGGAGAAAAATCTCCTATTTATGGTTGTTTGACTCTTTGGCTATCCCTGTATTACCACTGGCTTATAATGATTTTCAAATATAAATTATAATCTAATCCAGATGAAATAAGGATTTTGGAAAAGAAATTTACATTGACAGGAAGACTAATAATTTTGTTCCAGGGAAAGAAATAGTCATTTACCTGGCTCAAATATACTACGTAATTCTCTACCATATGACTTACCTGGTCACCTTTGCAAATAACTTTTTTTAGCAGCAAGAAGCATGAATTGCCCTTAAGTAGGTTCCACATACTTTAAAAATATGTTGTGGGATGAGATCTGGCGAGGATAAATGTCTCCACATTGTTCACAGGTCTGGAATTGGCTAATCAGACAGATGGAAAAAACATCAACCAGACACAAAGGATATTTCTTCTTCTACAGGTAGAAATAAGCCCTCTGCTCCTCTGCTAAAAGCCTGGAATATATTTTCCACATCCATTTGAGCATTGCAAGTGGAAGACTGCATGATACCAATAACAACGTTTCCATACTATTTCATATTCTTCCATACATAAACTTAGTTCCTACTTAGAATCTATTATAGACCCATGTGACTCTCACCAATCCCTCATCTCTACCTAAACTCAGCTTTTACTTCTTTATTGCATATGTTTTAGAACATATCACCCTTGTTTAATTTCTTTGACTTCACAGAATATAATACCCACAATGCTTCTTTCTCTATTCTGCAATCTTCTTTTTAAAAAAATAATTAGGGAGAAATTAGAGTTTTCTCTGTTTTGGTTTTTGATTTTTGCTGGGAAAGATTTGCCCTGAGCTAACATCTGTTGCCAATCTTCCTCTCTTTTTTTTATTTTTCCTCCTCAAAGTCCTGGTACATAGTTGAATATTCTGGTTGTAAGTCCTTCTAGTTCTTCTATGTGAGCTGCTGCCACAGCATGGCTACTGACAGACAAGTGGTGTGGTTCCAAGCCTGGGAACTGAACTGGGTCACCACAACAGAGCATGCGAAACTTTAACTACTAGGCCATCAGGGCTGACTGTGGGGTCATTTTTAAAGTAAACAGAAAAAATAATCATCATTCTAGCAGGAAAAAACTTACAGTTTTATAGTTAAAAAGTTAATGCTGATGGGGCTGGCCCCGTGGCCGAGTGGTTAAGTTCGCGAGCCCCGCTGCAGGCGGCCCAGTGTTTCATTAGTTCGAATCCTGGGCGCAGACATGGCACTGCTCATCAGACCACGCTGAGGCAGCGTCCCACGTGCCACAACTAGAAGAGCCCACAACGAAGAATACACAACTATGTACCGGGGGGCTTTGGGGAGAAAAAGGAAAAAATAAAATCTTTAAAAAAAAAAAAAGTTAATGCTGAGATCTATCCAAAAGGCTATCATCTTGGTCACAAAGGACTTTTTTTTGCATTTTTGGGGGGCGGGGTGGCGTTTGGTGGTAGAGAGATGAGTTTTAATTCAATTTCAAGTAACTGGTGTCATGAATATTTTAGAGTTACCATGGCCTTTGCAACAGGACCTGAGATGTGTATGTGTGTGTGTGCATATGTGTGTGCATTATGTTCATGAACAGTATCGGAGCGGCATAAATGGTAAGAGGGGAGATAGCTAGAATTGCCTTGCCCAATAAGTGACTCTTGGATATAATATTTATGATATTGAGAAACTCAGAGCCATTCTTCTCCATCTCCACCTCTCTCCAAAGTATTTAAGTAACTTTTTCCTTTTAGAATAGTTTTAGATTTATAGGAAAATTTTGAAGATAGTTCAGAGAGTTCCCACATATCCCACACTCAGTTTCCCTGTGTTATTATCATATGCATATATGATAATATATACATCAATGTAAGATATATTTCTCACAATTAATGACCCCATATTGATACATTGTGATTAATCAAAATCCATACTTTATTCAAATTCTTTATTTTTTATTTTTTCTAGTCCAGTACCTCATCTGGGATACCACGTTACATTTATTCATCATGTCTCTTTATGGCTTTGATAAATTTTCAGAAATTCCTTGTTACTGATGACCTTGACAGTTTTGAAGAGTACTGCTCAGAAATTTTGTAGCCCATCGCTCAGTTGAGATTTGTCTGGTGCTTTTGCAATGATTAGACTGAGTTTATGTGTCTTAGACAAGAAGCACAAAGGTCAAGTGCATCCGTCATCACATCCTGCTAAGGATATATTATTATCAAACTGACTTACGACAGCAGATGTTAACCTTGATCACCTGGTTGAGGTGGCATTTTTCAGTTTCGGTACTATAAAGTTACTCTTTTTTCACCCTTTCCATACTGACCTCTTTGGAAGGATGTCACTATATGCAGCCCATGCTCGCGAAGTGGATAATGAAGTTCCACCTCCTTGAGGAGTATCTATATAAATTGTTTGGAATTCTTCTGCACAATACACTTTTATATTCTCCCCATTTATTTATTAAAATATTTATTCATATTAATATAGGCTAATGAAAATCTATTTTAGACTTTGGACTATAATCCAGTACTATTTTATTTATTTTGTCACTCACACTGGGAGTTTTTTCAGTTGGCTCTTGTGCTCTTTGATATATCTCCATCATTGTGGGGGCCTATTTTAGTTTTAGGGGATTCTTTTTGGGGACTTTACTTTCCTGCACTACAAGATGCTTCAGGCTTATTTTGTCTATCTCCTGCCCAAACATGCAATCAGCCATTTTACCAAGGAGACTTGATTTCTTTTATTGGAAAAATGGTATTAGAAACCAAGATCTGGGTGCTAGGAGTGCTCTTTAACACTGTGGTTACTTCTAGGCTCTCTGAGGTCACAGAGAAGAAAAATGCACGTGTGTATCCTAACCTATGTATATATACATACCTATAAACATCCCTATATATTACCAGCTACATCTATACTATACTAACCATGCCTTCAGGCTGATATCACCAACTCTAAGCCATAATCACATAGATCATTCTAGCCTCTTCCCCTTGCTGGTCTATAACGTCCCATTTTAACAATGAGAAAACTGGCTCCTACCATCTGCCATCCATTTACTTTATTGTTCAGTTCTAGTACATACGTATTGTGATGTCAGAATCTTTAATTTGTGTTCCTGTGAGACTATAGTACAGTCTATAGTTTTATTTTGCCTTTAGTCTTACAGGCTCCACTTATGTCCAAAGTTAGTCAGGTAAGGACCTTGCTTCCCCATTCCCTTCAGGGAAATTGCTTCGTCATACAGTTAGATTCTTTTGTCACAATCTGCATTCCATCTTGGGATTCGCAGATCTCCTTCTAAAAGGCTTTCTTTAAATATGTCATATATTAAGTTTCAGTCTTCCCACATTGCTGGGTAAATACTTTTAGTTTTCCTCCCAAAGCATAGAATCAAACCATGTTAATTCCACCCACATTGGAAATGAGCCCCCAGCAGGAGACCCCGCTGGGCGCATCCCCCTAGCTTCGTAGCTCTGACAGTGGGAAGCTTTAAGGCTTTGCTTTATTGTACATCAGTTTTCTTTTATTCCTTGAAAATGAACCTACAGAAACTTCTTGGCTGGCTGAGTTTTTCACTTTGCATTCGTCTTCATAACCTCTAAACCCCTTTTTGGATTAATCTCCAACAAGAATGACTCAAAATCTGCATATATTTCAATTAACATTCTCCAAATTGATAAATATCATGGAGGTGTAAGAATTCCATATCATAAAGTTTCATTATGGAGAGAGTTCTTCATTTAAATCTTGTGTGTATGCATGAGTGTGTTATGCGCTCATACGTAAGACATGAGATTAAATATAGAGTTGAATTATATACTATTATATAAAGTAGGGACAAAGTATTGAAAAATCAAACAAGTTTTCATCTTCTATTTATATTTTGTGCTTAGAATATAACCGTTTTTAAAAATCTAAGGCTCTGAGTCTTTAAGGTAGCTCTGCCCCATTAATTTATTCTTTTACAAATATAGTTATTCTTTTAAATAATTAGCTCAAATATTTTATGAAGAATGATGTACTAAAAAATGACTCTTTTAATATTAAACACAATAAAATTTACCAATTTTTAAAATTAGGAATGAAAAAGCTTTAAAATCTGCTTCACATGTTGATGAATGTGGACAGAGACTAATTAGACAATTTGCTTAAATGTCAGACACTACTCTAAGGCCTAAAAAGCAATCTGGAAGCATGTTCATGTTAATTTCATGTTACTTTTCATTTTGTTCAACAAAAGGAAAAATCTTTTTTAAATAGAAAAACCAAAAAACAACGAGGAAAAAACAATTCCAGATGGATGACTCTGTTGACAACTGCACCAACAATCTGTCTCTTTAACTCAGACGTTAGCTTTGCTCCTAAAGCTAAAAATATTAGTCATTCTTGAGCCAAAACTTGCTTTCCTAACACATTTTATCGATAATCTTAAGATGCTGTTAGACTTATGCATAATCAGCAATCATTTTTACCTTAACCTGACTGTGCCTTAAATCTTGCTCACGCTGTAATCAATCTTCGCCTAAGTTTATTTCGTTCCCCTAGAATTGTCAGCACTCTTACCCCATACGACTTGGAGCCGGAGTGCAGTACAGGATTTACTTTTGCAAGATATAAACTTTTCAAATAATTTAAATTTAATGCTCCTGAACTCAAGTACAATTATTTTTTAGAGATATTTACTTAAAAATATATTTTCAATACGCAAAATCACTATGTGCTGTTCTTAAAAAGAATTAGCTCTAGGTCTAATTCAGACATATGCACGTGCTCTAATAATTATATTAATCTATATTCAAGATTGGCTATAAACTTATGTCATGGTATAATTTTGTTTTGTATATAATTTTAGCATGAAAATATTATAATACTTAATTCCATTTTATGCTTCATAATGGTGTTTAAATTGTTAGAGTTAATATTTATTTCATAGTCTGGGCTCTATGTATACTGTGTTCAAAGAATTCGTCATCATTTATTTGAAAAGGTGTTATCTCTATTATCTACTTTTTTATATATATTCACTATTATTTAAATATTATCTATTTTAAGTCGTTAAGAAACATTTTGTGATAAACTGAATAAGATAAAGTTCTTCTAACATGAAAAGAGCTATTATTTATCTATCCATTGTCTATTATGGTAGGTAGTAATTTGGAGAGTGACCAGTGTAACTTTCTGGACACTTCTTAAAATTTACAAGTTAAGTCAGTTCTCTCTGTCTGTGAAATCAAAGTGCATTTTTCTTTTCTGATTAATTTGGCATGTAAATTATCCAGGAATTGAAAATAAAATATTCTACTCAACGTCATGTGGTTTTGGTTGTTTTTTTTGAGCTTATAGATATGAAAAAGCGAAATTCAAATCTTTAGGTCCAAATGCAACACTTGCCTTCAAGGTAATTCAGTTCTGAAATAGATTGGTTTTTTCCTACTCTTTTTTTCTAACTTTCAACTTGCTCAAGATGATTTTTTGTGTGTGTTTGTGTGGGGAAGATTGGCCTTGAGCTAACAATCATTGCCAATCTTCTTCCTTTTTGTTTGAAGAAGATTGTCCCTGTGGTAACATCTGTGTCAATCTTCCTCTATTTTGTATGTGGGACACCACCACAGCATGGCTTGATGAGAGGTGTGTAGGTCCAGACCTGAGATGCAAACCTGCAAATCCCAGGCCACCGAAGTGGGGCACGCAAGCCCAACCACTACACTATCTGGCTGGCCTTGCTCAAGATGACTTTTAAAGTTACTGAAAGAATATGTTTAATCTTCTATCTTCTGACCAAAAAACCCAAATAAATTATAAATGTATATTAAAATTAATATATATGTAAATATATGTGCTAAATGTGTATTCAAAGTCTGGTTCCAGTAATTAAATATCTGTAATTTATATCAAGACTTTTTCAGAGTCACAAAAATAGTAAGAATTGCAGATGAGTCTTTTTTTTTATTGAGGTTATGATAGTTTAAAACGTTGTGAAATTTCAGTTATACATTATTATTTTTCAGTCATCTTATAGGTGTTCCCCTCCCCGCTTTGTGCCCACCCCCGCTGTAACCACTAATCTGTTCTCTTTGTCCATGTGTTTGTTTATCTTGCACATATGAGTGGAATCATACAGAGTTTATCTTTCTCTAGCTGGCTTATTTTGCTTAACATAATACCTTCATGGTCCGTCCATGTTGTGAATGGGATGCTTTTGTCATTTTCTATGGCTGAGTAGTAGTCTATTGTGTATATATACCACATCTTCTTTACACAGTGCAGATGAGTTTTCAATACAGAATTATTGGTTATATCCCTTTTTTTCTGTTACAAAACTGCCTCTATCCTATTCTTTTGCACAAATTTACACATCATTTCTTCATTCATTTTTAGAATCCAGAGATGTAAAATAAGCCATAAATTTCAAAATTTAAAAAAGTAATATTCTACTTTTGTTTTACTATTTATTGAGATATAATTCACATGCCGCAAAATTCATCATCTTAAAGTGTAAAATTTAGTTGCTTTTAGTATATTCACATAATTGTGCAACCGTCACTATTATGTACTTTCAGAATATTTTCATCCCCTGGCAATAAAACCCTGTTCGCCGGTTCGGATCCTGGGTGTAGACATAGCACTGCTTGGCACGCCATGCTGTGGTAGGAGTCCCACATATATAGTAGAGGAAGATGGGCAGAATGTTAGCTCAGGGCCAGTCTTCCTCAGCAAAAAGAGGAGGATTGGCAGCAGTTAGCTCAGGGCTAATCTTCCTCAAAAAAAAATTACCTAAGATGTTGAGTGGCATTTTTCCCTTTGTGCACAGGTATTATTGACTGAGTTCACCGCTGTAAACAAAAAATTTACATTTAAAAGAGAACCTGAGTAATTGGCCAGATACTTCTGTCAAGTGCCTACTAAAAAGAGGTAGGAACCACCTTCCTGCCATCAGCTGTCACCTGAGAGCAAGCGGAAGAGTCTACAGTAGTGAGCCAGGGAAAGTAAGAGAAGCAAGTAGATCCAAGAGAAGGCATCTTGGAGTTGTGTGAATTGTAAAAGTCACGAGAGCTCATGGTCCCTTTAAAATGGGCAGCTATTATGCAGTGGAAACAGATTAAGCCTTTATGCCACAGGGCAATATTGTCACCAGACTATCTGATTTATTAAAAAGAAGGCCGATCTCGGGTTATCCGTCTAGTACATAAGCAGTTTAGAAGTCTGCACTACATCAGTAAAACACTGAGCAAACTGAAAAATCAACAATTCTTCTTAGATTCTTCAGAGAAGTGAAGTCACAGGGCAAACCATTGTCCCCAAATTGGAGACATACACAGACAGATACACAGAATCACAAATTTACTGGAGCAGCATTCCACGCCATGAGTAAATACCTCTATGGGAACTAGCACTGGGATAGGGAAATCTGAACTGTAATTCAGAAATTTTTGGAATCTCTGTGTAGACAGGTCCGAGAGTTAAAAACTGCAGGGGTTCCTCTTACAGGGGGACCCTCCACACTTCTGTGAGTTTTACCTCCAGGAGCTCTATCACATCTTCACAATGAACATTGGAGAAAAAACTCCACATACTTCCAGCAGGGGGATGGAAAAAGAAGCCATTTAAAATATACCAGATCATTCTGTTCATCTGAACAAGGGCTGCCCTCAAGAAAAACTATTTTATCAGACATAACCTGCTAAAGTTTTTCAGAGCCTAAACTACCTGGAGGATGGGAAAATTTAACTGCAGGCCTTGCTAGCTGACTTGTCCCACCTAAAAGGAGAAAAAGACTGAGGAACACAAATGAAGTTCACAGTCCAGGGACACAGGGTCATCAAAAAACTGAAACCTAGTCATAGGATTAGAGAATGCTTCACCTTCCCCTACAATTTACCGTTAAGTTACTAAAGCCTTGTTTACTGCAGTTTCTTTTACCCAGTACATCATATTCACGTTTCAACAAAAAACTACAAGATATACTAAAAGGCAAAAAACCTGGTTTGAATAGACTGAACAAGCATCAAAACCACATTTAGATATGACAGGGATGTTGGAATTATCAGACCAGAATTTTTCTTTTAAATTATGATTAATATGCTAAAAATTCTAATGGAAAAGTATATAATACACAAGAACTGATGGATAATGTAAGCAGAGATATGGAAATTCTAAGAAGGAATAAAGAGGAAATACTAGAAATCAAAAACACCATAACACTAATGAAGGATGTCTTTGACAGGATCATTAGTAGACTGGGTGTGACTCAGGAAAAAATCTCTGAGCTTGAGGAAATGAAAATACAAATTTCCAAAACTTACAAGAAAATGTACAAACACTGAATTAAAAAAGAACACAATATCCAAGAACCATGGGACAACCGCAGAAGGTGTAACACACACAAGGGAAATATTAGATGGAGAAGAAAGAGAAAAAAGAATAAAAAAGAACAAAAGCAATATTTGAAGTAATAATGATGGAAAATTTCACCTGAAATTAATGTCAGATACCAAATTGCAGATCCAAAAAGCTTAGAGGCATGCCATACTCAACTGCCAAAAATAAAAGATAAAGAAACAATCTTGAAAGAAACCAGAGGGAAAAAATCTCTTATCCATAGAGGAGCAAATATAAGAATTACATCTGACTCCTAATCAGAAAACATGTATGAAAAAGAAGAGAGTGTAGTGAAACATACAGTTTTGAGAGAAAAAATCACCAACCTAGAATTCCATATCCTGTGAAATTTTCCTTCAAAAGTGAAGGAGAAATAAAGACTTTCTCAGACAAGAAAAATTGAGAGAATTAGTTGCCAGCAGACCTTATTTGCAAGAAATATTCTTCAGAAATAAGGAAAATTATGTATGTCAGAAACTCAGATCTACGCAATGATAGAAAGAAAATTGGAGAAAGAATCTGAAGATAAATAAAAACTTTTCCTTTTGTTATTCTTAGTGGATCCAACATATTATAGTTTGTTCAAAATAACAATAGCAAGAATGTATTCAATTATGCATGTTTACATATATGTACATATTTATGTAAGTGTTAAAAGAATAGTAGCAATGATATAAGGGATGGGAGAGAGGAATTAGGAGTATTTAGTATTTGCACTAGTTGTAGTTATATAGTGTTATTTGAAAGCAGACTTGCATCAGTTGTAAATGTATAGAGCAATTTCTAGGCCAACCACTAAAAAAAAAGTTTAAAAAAAAGTCTAATTGACAAGAAAGGAGAAAAATAGAATCATGTAAAATGCTCAATTAAAACTACAAAAGGCAGAAAGAGTGTGGAAGACAAAAATGGTAACAAAGAATAGGATGGGAAATAGAAAACTAACAAATATGGTAGATACTAATACAGTTGTAGAAATAATCACTTTAAACATCAATGGTCTAAATAACAAATTAAAAGGCAGATTAGATCAATTAATTTTCAGATTGTATACAAAAATAAGACCCAATAATATGTTTCTAACAAGAAATAGACTTCAAATATAAAGACATATAAAGATTAGATCAAAGGTATGGAGATAGACATATCATGCCAATGTTAATCAAAGTAAGAGGGAGTAGCTATATTAATTTCAGACAGAGTGGGCTTCAGAACAATGAAAGTTATTACGGATAAAATGGGGCGTTGCTTAATGCTAAAAGGGTCAATATTGCAAGAAGATGTAACAATCCTTAATGTTTATATATCTAATAGCAGAGCAACAAAATGCATGAAGCAAAAATTGACAGAACTGCAAGGAGAAATAGATGAATCCACTATTATAGTTGGAAACTTTATTACCCCTCTATCAGAAACAGAGAGATCCAGCAGGCCAAAAATCAGCAAGGGCTTGATTGACTAACAGCACCATCAATTAGCTGGATAAAATGAACAACTATAAATTATTTCTTCCAACAGTGGATTATACACTCTTCTCAAGCTCACACAGAACATTCACCAAGATATACCACACGCTGGGCTATAAAACACAACATTTAAAAGAATAGTAATTGTACAATGTCTGCTCTTAACCAGATGGAATTAACATAGAAATCAAGAGCAGAAAGATAGCTTGAAAATCTCAAAATACTTGGAGATTAAACAAAACACTTCTAAATAATACATAAGTCAAAGAAGAAATCTTAAGAGAAATTTAAAAATATTTTGAACTAAATGAAAATGAAAATCTGATCTTAAAATTTGTGGGAAGCAGGCGGGCTTCCAAGATGGCGCCGTGAGTAGTCCTCTTTGTCTCTCGCCCTTCGAGTCTACAATTATTTGGACACTTATCGCTTGACAAAGAATATCCAGACAGCATCTCAGGACGTCTGAGACACCCACGCGACTATACATCGGAAGGTGGACGGACTTTCCTCCGGGAGGATGTGGAAATAGGTGAAAACTCTCCGACCCCGACGGGCAGCCTAGTACCCGCAAGCGGCTTTCTTCCAACGGACGCCCCCAGAGGATCCACACACATCTAGGGCAGGAGCGAGAACACAACAGAGGAGCGACGGTGGAAACAGGTGACCAGAACCCTACTTAAACCCCCCGCAATTACTCCTAAACGCAGAGGGAAACTTTGGAGTTGCACACCTGAGCCCGCGGGGAGAGTCTCTCCCCGCCATTGGCGGGGAGACCCGGCCTGGTGCTCGGGGCGCCCGGAGGGTCCCAGAGAGAGACACGGTGGGCACGGAGGTCTCCCAGCTGCCGTTGCCCGCCCCGTGGGACTAGGGATTGCCGGAGATCTCGGAGAGGACCGGGGCGGGGGATCTTTCAAAGGCGGGTCCGGCGACCCGGTGGGGAAGCGCCAGAGCTCCGCCAGGCAGCAGACAAAACTCTCTGTCTGCCGGTAGCAGAGGGGCCACGCTGAGCATTCAGAGCTCCCGGCAGAGGCCCGGACAGAAGCCCAGAGGGCGGGGCGACCCCCAGCTGCCGTTGCCCGCCCCGTGGGACTAGGGATTGCCGGAGATCTCGGAGAGGACCGGGGCGGGGGAATTTTCAAAGGCCGGATCGGCGACCCGGAGGGGAAGTGCCGGAGCTCCCCCAGGCAGCAGACAAAACTCTCTGTCTGCCGGTAGCAGAGGGGCCACGCTGAGCACTCAGGGCTCCCGGCACAAGCCCGGACAGAAGCCCAGAGGGCGGGGCGACCCCCAGCTGCCGTTGCCCGCCCCGTGGGACTAGGGATTGCCGGAGATCTCGGAGAGGATCGGGGCGGGGGAACTTTCAAAGGCGGGTCCGGCGATCCGGTGGAGAAGCGCCGGAGCTCCGCCCGGGCAGCAGACAAAACTCTCTGTCTGCCGGTAGCAGAGGGGCCACGCTGAGCATTCAGAGCTCCCGGCAGAGGCCCGGACAGAAGCCCAGAGGGCGGGGCGACCCCCAGCTGCCGTTGCCCGCCCCGTGGGACTAGGGATTGCCGGAGATCTCGGAGAGGACCGGGGCGGGGGAATTTTCAAAGGCCGGATCGGCGACCCGGAGGGGAAGTGCCGGAGCTCCCCCAGGCAGCAGACAAAACTCTCTGTCTGCCGGTAGCAGAGGGGCCACGCTGAGCACTCAGGGCTCCCGGCACAAGCCCGGACAGAAGCCCAGAGGGCGGGGCGACCCCCAGCTGCCGTTGCCCGCCCCGTGGGACTAGGGATTGCCGGAGAGCTCGGAGAGGACCGGGGCGGGGGAACTTTCAAAGGCGGGTCCGGCGATCCGGTGGAGAAGCGCCGGAGCTCCGCCCGGGCAGCAGACAAAACTCTCTGTCTGCCGGTAGCAGAGGGGCCACGCTGAGCATTCAGAGCTCCCGGCAGAGGCCCGGACAGAAGCCCAGAGGGCGGGGCGACCCCCAGCTGCCGTTGCCCGCCCCGTGGGACTAGGGATTGCCGGAGATCTCGGAGAGGACCGGGGCGGGGGAATTTTCAAAGGCCGGATCGGCGACCCGGAGGGGAAGTGCCGGAGCTCCCCCAGGCAGCAGACAAAACTCCCTGTCTGCCGGTAGCAGAGGGGCCACGCTGAGCACTCAGGGCTCCCGGCACAAGCCCGGACAGAAGCCCAGAGGGCGGGGCGACCCCCAGCTGCCGTTGCCCGCCCCGTGGGACTAGGGATTGCCGGAGATCTCGGAGAGGACCGGGGTGGGGGAACGTTCAAAGGCGGGTCCGGCGATCCGGTGGAGAAGCGCCGGAGCTCCGCCCGGGCAGCAGACAAAACTCTCTGTCTGCCGGTAGCAGAGGGGCCACGCTGAGCATTCAGAGCTCCCGGCAGAGGCCCGGAGAGAAGCCCAGAGGGCGGGGCGACCCCCAGCTGCCGTTGCCCACCAGGTGAGGCTAGGGATTGCCGGAGATCTCGGAGAGGACTGGGGCTGGAGAGAGTTCCAGAGACCCAGCTTAGTAGCCTAGGGGGAAACCCTACAGGCTCACAGAAGCCTTAGGGAAAGCCTCGGCACAGCACCAGTAGAAGGCACCCAGCCGCCAGCCACAAGGCTGGAAGACCCCAGGGCAAAAGCAGCATAGCTAGGTGTACTAACCACAGACTGTAGAAGATGCCAATAGCTCTCCTGCGACCCATAGAGGACAAGTGAGATTTGGTGGGTGCCGACAGCAACCGAGCGACAAATAAAAGTGATCCCACCCCTGGCCGCTGGAAAAGCCCATAACACCGTTGCAGACCCCAAGGAGAGAGCGCATCTAGGTGGGCAACAACAGTAGGCACCTGCAGTCTGAAGCCCCCCGTGACGGCCCCCACAGCAGAGGAGGGAATCCAAAGGGCCACTGTGGCTACGAAGAGGGGCCCAGGCCCAGTTAGCAACTACGGACAGGGTTCCTGGTTGGTGAAGTATAAACAGCTGCTCCCCCCACCGCAGCAGCTGAAACAAGTGAAAGGAGCAACTAAACTCTATCTCCATGCGGAGGCACAAATCAACATCATCAAGCAATATGAAAAAATACATCAAATCTCCAGAACAGAAAGAAAGTAACAAATACACAGAAAACAATCCCAAAGAAAATGAGATATATAACCTAAATGATGATGACTTCAAAACAGCCATCATTAAAATACTCACTGAGTTAAGAGAGAATTCTGACCGACAACTCAACGAGTTCAGGAGCTATGTCACAAAAGAGTTCGATACGATAAAGAAGAACCAAACAGAAATACTGGAAATGAAGAACACAATAGAGGAGATTAAGAAAAATCTAGATGCTCTGAACAGTAGGGCCGATAATATGGAGGAAAGAATTAGCAATTTGGAAGATGGCAATATAGAATTGTTGCAGGCAGAGGAGGAGAGAGAAGCAAGACTTAAAAGAAATGAAGAAACTCTCCGAGAATTATCAGACACAATTAGGAGATGCAACGTAAGGATTATAGGTATACCAGAGGGAGAAGAGAAGGAGAAAGGGGCAGAAAACCTATTCAAAGAAATAATGGCTGAGAACTTCCCAAATCTGGTGAGGGAGATGGATCTTCAGGTGACAGAAGCCAATAGATCTCCAAACTTTATCAATGCAAGAAGACCAACTCCACGCCATATAGTAGTGAAGCTAGCAAAAGTCAACGACAAGGAGAAAATATTAAGGACAGCCAGGCAAAAGAAACTAACCTACAAAGGAACCCCCATCAGGCTATCAGCAGATTTCTCAGCAGAAACTTTACAGGCTAGAAGAGAGTGGAATGATATATTCAAAAATCTGAAGGACAAAAACCTACAGCCGAGAATTCTCTACCCAGCGAAAATATCCTTCAAATACGATGGAGAAATAAAAACTTTCCCAGATAAACAAAAATTAAGGGAGTTCATTGCCACAAAACCTCCTCTTCAGGAAATCCTCAGGAAAACCCTCATTCCTGAAAAATCCAAAAAAGGAAAGGGACTACAAAACCAAGAGCAGAGGAGATAAGTAGAAGGACAACAACAGAGAGTAGCAGCTCTACATCAGAACAGATTAAACCATGGGACGAGAAACAAAGGAAACTGAAGAAAACCGGAAAACAAGACACAAAATGGTAGTGGTAGGCCACCACGTCTCAATAATCACTCTAAATGTAAACGGATTGAACGCCCCAATCAAAAGACACAGAGTGGCAGGATGGATCAAAGAACAAGATCCAACAATATGCTGCCTCCAGGAAACACACCTCAGCCCCAAAGACAAACACAGACTCAGAGTGAAGGGATGGAGAACAATACTCCAAGCTAATAATGAACAAAAGAAAGCAGGTGTCGCTATACTAATATCAGACAAGGTAGATTTCAAAGCAAAACAGATAAAGAAAGACAAAGAGGGACAGTATATAATGATAAAAGGGACTCTCCACCAAGAAGACATAACACTTATAAATATATACGCACCCAACACAGGAGCACCAAAATTTGTAAAGCAACTCTTAATAGATCTAAAAGAAGACATCAACAACAATACAATAATAGTAGGGGACCTCAACACACCATTAACACCAATGGACAGAACATCCAGACAGAAAATCAACAAGGAAATAATAGAATTAAATGAAAAATTAGACCAGATGGACTTAATAGATATATATAGAACACTTCATCCAAAAACAGCAGGTTACACATTCTTCTCAAGTGCACATGGAACATTCTCAAGGATTGACCATATTTTGGGAACCAAAGCAAACATCAATAAATACAAGAGAGTTGAAATAATATCAAGCATCTTTTCTGATCATAACGCTATTAAACTAGAAATCAACTACAAGAAAAAAGCAGAGAAAGGTGCAAAAATGTGGAGACTAAACAACACGCTTCTCAACAAACAATGGATCATTGAAGAAATTAAAGAAGAAATCAAATGTTATCTGGAGACAAATGAAAATGAGAACACGACATACCAAATCATTTGGGATGCAGCAAAAGCAGTCCTAAGAGGGAAATTCATCGCAATACAGGCTCACCTCACTAAACAAGAAAAAGCTCACGTAAGCAACCTCAAACGACACCTAACAGAACTAGAAAAAGAAGAACAAACAAGGCCCAGAGTCAGTAGAAGGAGGGAAATAATAAAAATAAGAGCAGAAATAAACGATATTGAAACAAAAAAGACAATAGAAAGGATCAATGAAACAAAGAGTTGGTTCTTCGAAAGAATTAACAAAATTGACAAACCCCTAGCCAGACTCACCAAGAAAAGAAGAGAGAAATCGCAAATTAATAAAATCAGGAATGACAGAGGAGAAATCACAACAGATACCAATGAAATACAAGAGATCATAAGAGAATACTATGAAAAACTATATGCCAACAAATTGAACAACCTGGAAGAAATGGACAAATTCCTAGACTCCTACAATCTCCCCAAACTGAACCAGGAAGAAATGGAGAATCTGAATAGACCAATCACAAGTAAGGAAATAGAAACGGTAATCAAAAACCTCCCCAAAAACAAGAGTCCAGGACCAGACGGCTTCTCTGGAGAATTCTACCAAACATTCAAAGAAGACTTAATACCTATTCTCCTCAAACTGTTCCAGAAAATTGAGAAAGATGGAGAACTCCCTAACACATTCTATGAAGCCAACATCACTCTGATCCCCAAACCTGACAAGGACAACACAAAGAAGGAGAACTACAGGCCGATATCACTGATGAACATAGATGCAAAAATCCTCAACAAAATTTTGGCAAACCGATTACAGCAATACATCAAAAAGATTATACACCATGATCAAGTGGGATTTATACCAGGGACACAGGGATGGTTCAACATCCGCAAGTCAATCAACGTGATACACTACATTAACAAAATGAAAACCAAAAACCACATGATCATCTCAATAGATGCAGAGAAAGCATTCGACAAGATCCAACACCCATTTATGATAAAAACCCTCAGTAAAATGGGTATAGAAGGAAAGTACCTCAACATAATAAAGGCCATATATGATAGACCCACAGCCAACATCATACTCAATGGACAAAAGCTGAAAGCCATCCCTCTGAGGACAGGAACAAGACAAGGGTGCCCACTTTCACCACTCCTATTCAACATAGTTCTGGAGGTGCTGGCCAGAGCAATTCGGCAGGAAAAAGAAATAAAAGGAATCCAAATAGGTAACGAAGAAGTAAAACTCTCGTTGTTTGCAGACGACATGATCTTATACATAGAAAACCCCAAAGAATCCACAGAAAAACTATTAGAAATAATCAACAACTACAGCAAAGTAGCAGGGTATAAAATTAACGTGCATAAATCAGTAGCATTTCTATACACTAACAATAAACTAACAGAAAAAGAACTCAAGAACTCTATCCCATTCACAATAGCAACGAAAAGAATAAAATACCTTGGGATAAACTTAACCAAGGAAGTGAAGGATCTATACAATGAAAACTACAAGACTCTCTTGAAAGAAATAGGCGATGACATAAAGAGATGGAAAGACATCCCTTGCACATGGATCGGAAGAATAAACATAGTTAAAATGTCCATACTACCTAAAGCAATATACAGATTCAATGCTATCCCAATCAGAATCCCAAGAACATTCTTCACAGAAATTGAACAAACAATCCTAAAATTCATATGGGGCAACAAAAGACCGCGAATTGCTAAAGCAATCCTGAGCAAGAAAAACAAAGCCGGCGGAATCACAATCCCCGATTTCAAAACATACTACAAAGCTACAGTGATCAAAACAGCATGGTACTGGTACAAAAACAGGTCCACAGATCAATGGAACAGAATTGAAAGCCCAGAGATAAAACCACACATCTATGGACAGCTAATCTTCGACAAAGGAGCAGAGGGCCTACAATGGAGAAAAGAAAGTCTCTTCAACAAATGGTGCTGGGAAAACTGGACAGCCACATGCAAAAGATTGAAAATTGACCATTCTTTTTCTCCACACACCAAAATAAACTCAAAATGGATCAAAGACCTAAAGATTAGGCCTGAGACAATAAGTCTTTTGGAAGAGAATATAGGCAGTACACTCTTTGACATCAGTTTCAAAAGAATCTTTTCAGACACTGTAACTCCTCAGTTGAGGGAAACAATAGAAAGAATAAACAAATGGGACTTCATCAGACTAAAGAGCTTCTTCAAGGCAAGGGAAAACAGGATTGAAACAAAAAAACAGCTCACTAATTGGGAAAAAATATTTACAAGCCACTTATCCGACAAAGGGTTAATCTCCATAATATACAAAGAACTCACACTGCTTAACAACAAAAAAACAAACAACCCGATCAAAAAATGGGCAGAGGACATGAACAGACATTTCTCAAAAGAAGATATGAATATGGCCAATAGACACATGAAAAGATGTTCATCATCGCTAATCATCAGGGAAATGCAAATCAAAACTACACTAAGATATCACCTTACCCCCGTTAGATTGGCAAAAACATCCAAAACCAAGAACGACAAATGTTGGAGGGGTTGTGGAGAAAGAGGAACCCTCATACACTGTTGGTGGGAATGCAAACTGGTACAGCCACTATGGAAAACAGTATGGAGATTTCTCAAAAAGTTAAAAATAGAAATACCCTATGACCCAGCCATCCCATTACTGGGTATCTATCCTAAGAACCTGATATCAGATATCTCAAGAGTCCG
Organism: Equus caballus; assembly: GCF_041296265.1. Taxonomy (NCBI): domain Eukaryota; kingdom Metazoa; phylum Chordata; class Mammalia; order Perissodactyla; family Equidae; genus Equus; species Equus caballus. Next base: position 370,151 of record NW_027221894.1, read on the forward strand.
TTGCACCCCTATGTTCATTGCAGCATTATTTACAATAGCCAAGACGTGGAACCAGCCTACATGCCCAGAAACTAATGATTGGATAAAGAAGATGTGGTATATATACACAATGGAATACTACTCAGCCATAAAAAAAGACGAAATTGGCCCATTCACAACAATGTGGATGGACCTCGAGGGTATTATGTTAAGCGAAATAAGTCAGTCAGAGAAAGACGAACTCTATATGACTCCACTCATAGGTGGAAATTAGTATATTGAGAAGGAGATCTGATTGGTGGTTACCAGGGAAAAGGGGGGGTGGGGGGAGGGTACGGAGGGGGAAGTGGTGTACCCACAACATGACTAACAAAAATGTACAACTGAAATCTCACAAGGTTGTAATCTATCATAACATTAATAAAAAAAAAAAAAAAAAAAAAAAAAAAAAAAAATTTGTGGGAAGCAGGAAAGCAATGCTTAGAGGGAAATTTACAGCATTGAATGCATGTGTTTGAAGAGGAGAAAGATTTAAATCAATAATCTAAACGTCCTCCATAGGAAAAAGGAAAAAAGAGAAAGTTAAATATAAAGGTAATCAGAGGGGCCGGCTCTGTGGCTGAGTGGTTAAGTCTGAGCGCTCCGCTGAGACCGCCCAGGGTTTCGCCACTTAGGATCCTGGGCGCAGACATGGCACGGCTTATCAGGCCACGCTGAGGCAGTGTCCCATGTGCCAAAACTAGAAGGACTCACAACTAAAATATACAACTATGTACTGGGGGGATTTGGGAAGAAAAAGCAGAAAGAAAAAAAAGAAAAGGTAATCAGATGAAAAGAAATAATGAAAATTAGAATAGAACTCAATAAAATTGAAAACAGGAAATCAATAGGGAAAATCAACAAAATCAAAACTGGCTCTTTGAAAAGATGATCAAATCAATAAAGCTCCAGCCAGACTAAGAAAAAAGAAAAAGAACACAAATTACTAATATCAGAAAGAAAAGAGGGGATGATACTACAGATCCCATGGACATTAAAAGGATGATCAAGGAATATCACACAAATTTGATAACCTAGATGAAATGGACTAATTATCTGAAAGACACAACCTACAGGAACTCACTCAAGAAGAAATGCACAATCTGAATAGGACTATATCTATTAAATAATTGGCTCAAAAATTAATAACTTTCCAAAACAGAAAGCACCAGGTCCAGAGGGGTTCATTTGTAAATAAACCAAACATTTAAGGAAAAACTTTTACCGAATCTCTACAATTGCTTTCAAAGGATAGAGTCAGAGGTAATACTTCCTAGCTCATTCTCTGAGGCCATTATAACCCTAATATCAATGCCAACAAAGAGATTACAAGAAAAGAAAACTGGTGACCAATATTTCTCAAGAACATAGACACAAAAATGCTCAACAAAATATTGGCAAATCAAATTCACAAAAGTATAAAAAGAATTATACATCACAACTAAGTGGGATGCAAATCTGGTTCAACATTTGAAAAATCAATTAATCTAATCTACCATGTTAATAGGCTAAAAGGAAATACCACATAATTATATCAAGATATGCAGAAAAAGCATCTGACAAAATCTAACACTATTCATGATAAAAGCTCACAGAAAACTAGGAACAGAAGATAACTTCATCAACTTGATAAAGAAGATCTGCAAAACATCCTCAGCTAACATCATACTTGATGGGAAACTCAGATCTTTCCCACTAAGATCAAGAACAAGCAAGAACGTTCCCTTTCACCTCCAATCTGATCATCATCTGGAAGTTCTGGCTGACACAGAAAGACAAGACAAGAAAAAAAAAGATACACATATTGGAAAGGAAGAAATAGAACTGTGTTTATTGGATGACATGATTGTCCATGTAGAAAATCTGAAATTATTGATAAGAAACTTCCTTGCACTAATAAGCAATTATAACAGGGTTTAGGATAAAAGGCTAATATACAAAAGTCAATCACTTTCCTATAAACTAGCAATGAACAAATGCAATTTGAAATTAAAAACACATTAGCACCACAAAATATTAAATGTTTAGGTAGAAATCTAAGAAAATATATACAAGATCTATGTGAAGAAAACTGCCACACATGTGGTATACATATACATATATATATATGATGATGCACTGTATCAAAGAAGAATTAGATAAATGGAGAGATATTCCATGTTCATGGATAGGAAGACTCAATATCGTCAAGATGTCAGTTCTTCCCAAATTGATTTATAGAGTCAATGCAATCCCAATCAAAATCCCAGAAAATATTTTGAGGATATTTACAAAGTGATTCTAACGTTTATAGAGAGGTAAAACCCAGAATAGCTAGCTCAATATTGAAGAACAACAAATTTGGAGGACTGACACCACTTGACTTCAAGACTTACTATAAAGCTATCATAATCAAGACAGTGTAGTATTATCAAAAGAACAAACATGTCAATAAAATGGAAAAGAGAGCCCAAAAATAGACCCATATAAATGTAGTCCACTGATATTTGAGAAGGAAGCAAAGGCAATACAAGGGAACAAAGGTAGTCTTTTCAAGAAATGGTGCTAGAAATACTGGACTTGTACATGTAAAAAAGTAAATCTAGACATGACCTTACACTTTTCACAAAAATTAACTCTAAATGGATCACAGACATATGCGAAAAAACACAAACCTACAAAACTCTTAGAGGACAATGTAGGAGAAAACCTAGATGACCTTGGGTATGGTTATGCCTTTTCAGATACATCAAAGTAACGATATATGAAAAAACCAATTGATAAACTGCACTTCATTAAAATTAAAATTTACTACTCTGGAAAATATCGCTTCAAGAGACAAGCCACAGACTGGGAGAAAATTTTTGCAAAACACATATCTTATAAAAGAACTGCTATGCAAAATATACAGAGACTACTAAAACTCAACTATAAGAAAACAAACAACTACATTAAAAAATGGCCAAAAGACCTGAACAGATGCCTCACTAGCAAAAATATATAGATTGAAAATAAGCACGTCAAAAGATGTTCAATATCACATATCATTAGGGCATTGCAAATTAAAATGAGATATTACTACACACCTTTGACATTAGAATAGTCAAAGTCCAAAACACAGAGAGCAGCAAATAGTGGAAAGCGTGTGGAGTACCAGGAACTCTCATTCATTGCTGGAGGGAATGCCAAATGGTACACCCATTTGGAAGATATTTGGGTAGCTTCTTTAAAAATTAACATATCATACAATCCAGCAATCATGCTCTTTGGTATTTACCCAAAGGACTCAAAAACATGCCCACACAAAAACCTGCATGCAGATATCAACAGCAGCTTTTTAAATGGTTGCCAAAACCTGTATGCAATCAAGATGTCCTTCAGTAGATGAGTTAATAAAAAATGATGATACATCCAGACAATGGAATATTATCCAGCACTCAAAAGAAATGAGCTATCAAGACATGAAAAGTAATGAATGAACACTAAATACATATTACTAAGTGATGGAAGCCAGTCTGAAAAGGCTACTTACTGTATGATTCCACCATATAATATTCTGGAAAAAGTAAAACTATGGAGACCCAGTAAAAAGATCTGTGGTTACTAGGGGTTAGTGGGGAAGGAGGGATGAACAAGCAAGGACAAAAGATTTTTAGGGCAGTAAAACTATTCTGTAAATTGTGGATAGAAGTCATTCAACATTTGTCAAAACTCGTAGACTCTACAACACCAAGGATGAACCTTAACGTAGACTATGGACTTTGGGGGACAATGTTGTGTCAATGGATTGTAGCAGATGGACCACTGTGCTCAGGATGTTGATAGTGGGAGAGGTTGTGTATGTGTGGGAACAGGAAACATTTGGGCACTCTTTAATTCCTACGCAATTTTGCTGTGAATAAAACTGTTCAAAAAATAAAGTCTGTTAATTAAAAAGAAGGCAAAGATTTGAATATTTTAATATAAAATTTCTTATATTTATAATACTTAGGATCCAATAGAAATATGACCATGTTTGAATTTCACCTATAGGCATATTTCTTACTCCTAAGTACAGAGTGTTACACACTATAGCAGAATTAAGGACAGAGCTTATCCACTTCCAGACTATTTCTGTTAGAAAATCAAATACATGTTTTTAGAGATGAACTGGTGAGGAACCAGATTAACTAGTTTGGGATCTTACTGACTTTTGCAGGATTAATGACTTCTTAGTGCTTAAAGCAATACATCCTATAATTTGTAGAATTGAAATATATATTCAAAGTGATCTCTTCAATCCACTGATCTCTTCATTCTCCACAGGTAGTTGTGGAGATGGTAACAGAAAATATTTTGAAAAGAATAATTGAAATTTTAAGCCTCATTTTTTAGGAAAACTGCAATTTTTAAGTAGATAAATGTGTATTAAATTTGCGGTGAAAATTTTATGAACAAATAATGAAAGGATATCAAACATATCTATATATGTTAAAAATAAAACTATTTTATAATTCTCTACATACATTTTATTTAAAGGTAAACAGATTTATATTACGCATGAGATCTGACCTAATGAAAGGATTACCCTGAAAATGTTCCACATATTCAGAAAGTCAATTCTCAAAATTTTGATGACATATTTAGCTAATTTCCCATTGATGTCATTGATTTATTTTCTCATGCCCCGATCTGATTCTATTAGGTGTACTTAGCCTTTACTAAGGGAAATATTTAAAAAAGGTGAGAGATGGAAAGAGCAATGTTCAACTGAGTCACTCTGATGCATAGAGGGAACATCGGTATAAATGGTGTTTGGAGTAAAATCCACTTAAACATTTCTCTCTTTTTTCCTTCTGTGCATTAAATGGTTTCTTTAACATATGTCCATAGCATTTCTATCCATGGGTAAACATTTTGAGAATTGCAGCATGTATAAAACCATGGAAATGAAATTCATATATTTAAATTTTTACGTTTACTTGATAAGTAGATAAAAATAAATAAAAAGACTAAATGATGTATGGACAAACATAATTTGTTAAAGAAATTACTCTCCTTAAAGATGAGTTGGGGGGCTGGCCCCGTGGCCGAGTGGTTAAGTTCGCGCGCTCCACTGCAGGCGGCCCAGTGTTTCGTTGGTTCGAATCCTGGGCGCGGACATGACACTGCTCATCAAACCACGCTGAGGCGGCGTCCCACATACCACAACTAGAAGGACCCACAACGAAGAATATACAACTATGTACCGGGGGGGGCTTTGGGGAGAAAAAGGAAAAAATAAAATCTTTAAAAAAAAAAAAAAAGATGAGTTGGAATCATAATTCCAATGAATAGCAGTTTTTCAAAGAAAAAATAGTTATCTAGATTGATAGGGAAAGCAAATATTCTAGTTTCATATTTATGCAGAACAAAAACAATTATTTTTGGTTTCTTGGTTCAAGAACATTTAAGTAAACTTTAAAACATGAACTAGTTCATCATGTTTATTTATTTACCATTACCTTCCTTTGGGGAAAACTGAGCCTCCTGCAAAAGACAGTCTGACTTTAATAGAGTTGTATTTATTCTTTTTGCAATTAAGACTTTTCCTTCTATGTCATATGGCCTGAGGAAAAAGTAAACTATTCAGGAGAAGTATATGGTCTTTGTTGGGTCAGGCACTCCATCTATTTAGTATCTGGTATATCTCAAGCATCTAGCACAGCTCGTGACACACAGTAGATGGTCAATAGTCATAGTTTCATGTCGTATAATAGTACGTTGCAGTTACTGACGTATAGTCCTTCCTATTGAACTGTTTTCTTTTTAGTGTGTTCTAAAATTCAGTTCTGAGACAAACAAATATTAATACTTTTAAAAATTATGAGTCCATGGAAGGAGTATGGTTTCAGGTTCTAATTCTACATTTACAATTTATTTGTTGTGATACCTTGGGCAAGTCACATAATTTCGTTCGACTTCTGAAAAACTGACATTAAATAGATAACTGTATTAATACCCCATTGCTGCTGCAACCAATAACCACAAATTTGGTAGATTAAGGCAAATCTATTATCTTACAGTTCTGGAGGTCAGACGCCAAAACCAAAGTGTTGGCAGGGTTCCTCCCAGAGAGTCTAGAGCAGAATTCATTTCCCTGCTTTTTTCCAGGTTCTGGAGGTCACCCACGTTCCTTGGCTTATGGCCCCTTCCTCCAGTCGAGCATGTTCAAATCTCTCTCTCTCTCCCTCATTCTCTCCGTTTCCCTCTCCCTCTACTCCTGTCAACACATCTCTGTGTGACTCTCACTCTCTTGCCCTCCTTCTCATGAATAACCTTGTGACTGCATTTGTACCACCTGGACAGTCTCCCCATCCCAGGCCCCTTAACTTAGTTACATCTACAAAGTCCTTTTAAGGACTTTGATTAAAGTAATATAATCACAGGTTCTAGGGGTTAGGATATGGCTATCTTCAGAGGGTATTATACAGCAGACTACATTATCACCTTAAAAGGTTTTTAAGAGGATTAAAGAAGTTTGAATATATGAGCATTTGGTATAATGCATTGACCTTATTGGATACATTTTGTATATGTTTATATCTATCTATCTAACTATCGACATCCTTTTTATATCTGTTTATTAAAGTTTTCTCTAACCAACAAATTAAGTAATACTTTAACATTTTAATATGTTGTACTGTATTTTCATGTGGCTCATTTGTGAGAACACGGTCATGAATATGAATGCAATATTTATTTTAGAAAACTTTCTGAAGTTGACTTTTGGAAGGTTGAAATATTTAACATTAACATTTTAAAATCAAGCAATGAAACACTGAAATAGATTTGGAGGCTTAATAGAAAAATATTGAAATCACTGGAGTATAGTATTTTGGCAGAGTGTCTAATTTTACACAATAATGGATTGTGCCTCAATGTTACACTTCAGCCTGTTCAGCCAGAAATTGCAGTCTTATTGTGTCTGTGTTGCAAGCTTTACACGTTCCTTTCTTTCCCTTTCGGAAAGGACTAAAGTAAATAAATATGGCATTTCATTCTTCACCATGACAATTTTCACATTTGTCATCTTTTATAATAAAACAACCCCCAAATCTATTCTTCTTAAGTAAATTTGTATACTCCAGTTAATGATTTTGTTCAGCTAGTTAAGCATGTGATTGTATGTTCCATGACATAAGCTCCTACTGATCTCTACAAACCTTGTAAAAAGTCACAATGTCTAGAAAAGCAGTGCAGCAAATTCTAATTTTACTGAGTATGTAATACGTGTTTAGCAGTATGAGATCCTCTGAGAAAGTCATATTGAAGTTAACCTTAACACAGAGGAAATCTTAGTGTCACACTTGAAAAGAAGACTGCAGTGCATATTTTCCTCATAAAAAAATTTCCTCCTCATATAAATGCCATGAAATCTAAATTCACAGAATAAATTTATAAGACTTAGTTCACGGCACTTTCTACTATCTATGACTTCAACTATAAAACATCAATTGATTCTGTAGTGTGAGCTGAGTCATAGCTGATAGAGTACAATGGTGAATATTTAGGATGGCAGAACCAACTGCTAAATATACACACGCACACACACATACACACACATACACACAACATTTAAATTGTCATCAATAGGGTAACATAAAAATCGATATTGTATGTTCAATAGATATGGTACATTGTGTATAGTACACAATAAACACAGATATTTTATATTCAAGTACATATTGTACATCAGTAAAGATATTTCTTTCCGATAGAATTAAGTGAATATGAGCTTAGAGAAGTGACAGGAAATATTATTTAGATAAATATAAATTGAAGAACATAACTCAGTGCAAATTCACAAGAAATATTTTGAATGAAGACCATTACTATATTTTGTTATATGTAAAAATATATGTGGCTCTTACTAATATCATGTGTTAAATATTGATATTTTTCAAGAAAAGCCCTATAACAATGGCTCTATTAAAGAAAATAAAATCAGTGTTCATTATTCTCTTGTGTAGAAATTTTGGATAACTATGTTCACTCTAATAATATAATATTTTTCTTATTAAAATTACCTTCACCCTTATTTCTTCACAATCATTAAATTACAAAACATAAGAAAGAAAATGGTAAACATATAAATATTCACTGCTAGTGGAGTTAAAATCAAGGAAAACCCCATAGGGATGTGAGTAGACTAGTCATATTCTGAAATATGAATTCAAAAAGAGAAATTTTTTGGAAATTTACTAATTTTTCTTTAATTCTATTTTCTTAAGGACTATGAGTCATGGCTTTGAGGAATAATATCTGCTGTAACTAAACTTAGCTCATGATAGACACAACATTGTTTTATTTGTTCTCTAAACAGTAAACGACAAGAATATTGTCTGGAAAAGCATTGATCTAGCTAAAGGTCTAATAACGCTCATGTAATGCTCTCAAATTTAGATTTTAGATAAAATGTTTTGGCAAACTGAAGACACAGAGAATTAGAAACTAGAATGGCTCTTCAAAATGTGGGTTTTGGTGTTGGACTGAATGAAATAAAACTCTAGCTCCATCATTAATTAGTTGTGTGAGCTTAGAAAATTCATTTAATCTCTCTTTGGCTATTTGTTCACCTATAAATGGGCATAATTATGCCGTAATTCATAAATGTATTTGTGAGAATTAATTGTTTGTTCTACTTTCTGCTACATATTGTATATAATGAATTATATTAATAAAATGTAATAGTATTATAATTTTCATTATTACTTCTTTAAAGATATTTCTCATGATTCACATTTAACTTTTATTTCCTTACATGCATATTCTCTGACATACTTTCCCTTTTTCACTTCTATTTTTTATTATCATTTGCCAACTTTTTTGTAAGAAATGTGATTCTTGTTTAAATGTTTGCATTTATTCCCCTATGGTTCAATGTAATGTGCTTTGGGCTTGTTTTAAAATTATTGTTTATAATATATAAAATTGTATAGTATAATTAAAGGAGGAATATCATTTGATTTGGTATTTGGGTGGTGATGGGGAAAAAATGTAAAATGGAGAAAATTTAGAGTCCAAAAGATAAAAGAAAACAAAATTTGCAGGAAACAAAATTCTTCCCTCCTCCAAAAAGAAAAAACCAAGTAGGAATCTATACTTTGCTACACTGATAAAATAAGTTAATATTGAACTAGGAATATTATAAATTATCACAAATCCTCAGAATGGAAAAAATCTACAAAAATTTCTTCTAAAAATTAGAATTCAAGATCAACACACTTCATCTGATGAAAATTTTTGCCAAAATCTACAATGAAGCAGAAAACTCTGTCAGATAACACTTTACACTAAGTATACTCAAACCAGCATTTGTGGATATGAAAAACACACTGACACAGGAATTATTTTAAACTCAGAACAAAAATGGACAAAATACAAAAAATGAAAGTTTGTTGAACTCAGAAAATAATGAAAGAAAAAGATAAATTCAGAGATAAAAACTAAAGTGAGAAAAGGGGAATTAAAATTTTGAGGGGTATTGAATAAAGGTAAAAGAGAGAGAAAAATGAGATAAAGTAAGAGTTAAAAGTTTCTGAAAATTAGATAAAAAAGGAAGATGGAAAAGAGGGAATAACCTTTACATAATTGCTGTCCCTGGGGAAGTGGGGGGAGCAAAAACTAAACAGTGGAACAGAATTAATATCTGAAACTATAATCCAAGAAAACTTTCCAGAAATAAAAGACTTGAATCTGGATATTGAAAGGACCCAGGAGTCACCTGGAATGTTATCCTAGAACAATCACCTGCAATATATATCCTAGAAAAAAAAATTAGATTTCAAGATAAAGAAAAAATCTTCAAATTTCCAGGCAAAATCAAGTAACATAGGATAAAACAACTAGAATGACATTAAACATACAAGAGCTTAGGGAATTCTATCCCCACAAGATTCTCTTGAAGAATCTACAAGAGGATGTTCTTTATCCAACCAAGACAGGATGGCAAAAGGACTGCTGTGAACATTTAACATTTATATATTAATATATATCAGATCAAAGATGGTTATGGGAGTGGAAGACTAACGCACAAATGTGTATGTTTATGATAAAATAACGCAACTAAATAACACTGGTAACAGAAAGAAAAACAAGGAAGAAGAAGAATCTCACTGATTTTTTATAGGAAATATGTGAGATTTAATGTGTACCATTTAAAAATGACAAAATGCTTCAAAACACAAGAGAGAACTTAAAGGTTTAAGGTATAATTGCAAAGGTAACTACTGGAACAAAAATACAAACCTTCTTAAATATCAATTTACTTTAATACAAGAGAAAATAATACACATCTGGTAAAGAATGAAACAAGGCACAAGTACTATATTACATATAATTATAAAATAGTATAATGGAGTGGAGACTAAATTTGTCAGTCACGTAGAAAAACATAATTTTCTTAGGTCACAACTAAAAAAAGGAGTTTTTCCTAATCGAGCTCACAAAGCAAGATGTATTTATAATCTGTATAAAAGAGGCATACCTATTCAAAGTGAATTAGAAATACTAAAACTAAAGAGTGCCCAAAGTCAAATCTGAAAAATGGAAACAAGAAAACAGTGGAGCAAACAATCTTTATATTTAAAAAAGTATAATTCAATGGGGCTGGCCCCGTGGCCGAGTGGTTAAGTTCGCGCGCTCCGCTGCAGGCGGCCCAGTGTTTCGTTAGTTCGAATCCTGGGCGCGGACATGGCACTGCTCATCAGACCACGCTGAGGCAGCGTCCCACATGCCACAACTAGAAGAACCCACAACGAAGAATACACAACTATATACCGGGGGGCTTTGGGGAGAAAAAGGAAAAAATAAAAAAAAAAAATCTTTAAAAAAAAAAAAAAAAGTATAATTCAAGTCAAATGGTATTAAATATTAAAGGTACATTTTAATGCTACAAGTCATAATTTACAATTAAAATATATGGGCTAAATTACCAAGAAATTATCTCTATGAAGGAAAAGCCACAAAAGATGCAATGTAACACACGTAGAAACACAGCAATTCTAGGAGAAAGAGTACAAGAAAAATCTAATGAACAATAACAACAAATAAACAAGGGTATAAATGACATAAAGGTAATCAATAAAATTAATGTAAGAGCTATAATCAAACTTTATTCCTCACATTTGACAATATACCTTTTTAGCAAGAAAAAAAAGGTGCCCCTGTGGCAAACACAGTTCATTGCCTACCCGCATCTATTCTCACTTTCATCCTTCTTCATTTCCCCATAATGCCTTGCACCTGTGGTGACCACGTGACCCAATACTGGCCAGCAGGTGACAAGGCATTTCTGTACGGAATTTCCAAGATATTGTTGCTACTGCTGATGTCTAATTCTGTTGTTTTAATTTTGGGGAGGAGGGAGACAAAGACTTTTTAAAAAGATATCTTACATTTACCTGTTTGAAAGGAGAATCATGAAGCTACAGGAACCATTACAATACCATAGAAATAAATGGCACACTTAGGAATGTTGGAGCAAGAAGGTAGTGGGAGGCTACAATACTTGCAACATTGAGAAGCCTCCCACAGACTCTGGACCACCTACTTTGAGGCATTTTGTTACAGGAGAAGAATAAATCCCTATTTGTTTAAGCCCTTCGAGTTGAATTTATGTTGCTTGAGTGTAGCCAAATATAGTGTAAATAATACAATTTATAACTACAACTATTCTATCTTTGTAGATGTTCAATTTTATAGATGTTAGTCTAGAGGATGCAGTGACTTTAATAAAACTGGAGGTTCTAAGGAACTTTGGTTTCCTGTGAAATTTTTATATTAAACTCCCTTCAGTTATCAACATTGATGCTCTCATTGAGATATCTTAATGCTCAGTTTTTAGCACTCAGTTTCAAGGACTAGAGTGAATGAAAAGTTCCTTGTGTTTTTCCTCAAAACTGTAAATTAACAAATGAGAATTTTGGTTTACACAGTTATTTCTCTTGGAAAATTTGGCTTTCGCTAAATTCTACTGAAAATAGAGGCACATGTGTGGTGATGGATTATAATTAGTTTTTGGGTGGTGAACATGATGTAATCTACACAGAATTCAAAATATCTGATGAGGCACACCTGGGAGCTATGTAATATTATAATCCAATGTTACTGCAATAAAAAAATAAACTGTAAATTAACAAATGAGAATTTTTCTTCACAGTTCTTTCTCTTGGAAAATTTGGCTTTCACTAAACTCTATTGAAAATTAACATCAATATGGTGGGGGTTGATCACTTTGTTTATATAACTTGCTGCTGTAAATTACTCTTTTACTTAATTCTTTATAGGATGTCCTCTAAAGTATTTATCTTCTTCATTAAGAGTACTTCAAAGTAGTTTAGGGAAAGGACCAAGGAGCAAAAAAGAGAAAATATGTTGTGAAAAGAAAGTTTAATTTCAGGCTAAATCAATATTCAAAATACATACTAAGACCTGTTTGAAATAACTCTGTTAAATATTTTGGTTAAAAATTACCTTTTCTTTGTGTGTGAGACAGTGAAAATCTGAAATTTCTAGTTGTTCCTTTCCCTTAGGATTCTTGTCTATCTGGCTTATTTCCTTAATTAAATGCAAAACACCAGAATTAGGGATACACTTTATCAAAGGCTGTTGGTGGAGAGTGGTTTTAGATACTTACAAATTTAAAAGGCTTTTTCTATGGCCTCTCATCCACTTTATATAGCTGATAAAATTTAAATAGAAATAAAAAGGGGAACAAACTCTCTGAAGCAGAATTACAACAGTGGCAGGAGTCACAGCATATTTTGGCTAAAGGATGTTATCCTTTCAGGGTTGAAATTGTGAGCTCAAAATGATAGCAAGAGTGAAGAAAAATTTCTAGCAGTTGCAAAGGTATTGGGATTTAAGTAGACTTCAGCAATTTTGAAGAAGGAGAGATTGAGTTACACATGGCATACATTGAAATACATTAGGCTTTGAGAAATAGAGATTACTTAGGACTTGTGAAGGAAAATGGAAAACTGTAAAATTTATCCAGAATATAACATTCTATTCAATGTGGAAAGAATGTGTAAGATTATCCTGAATGTGTCTCTGAGTGTGGTGACTAATATGTATCTCAGCATTTAGTGCACTTAAAAAGAAGGAAGAAAAGTAAAAGAGCAATGGAGGAGCACGGCTATGCCACTTGCAAGATAAAATGGAATCTCAATGTCCCTTTCAATGAGAATTTTTTTATTTATTTAATTAACGTAAGAAAAAAGAGGCCAAGAACTTTTTCTTTGAAATGTTTCCCCATCTCTCCTCCAAAGTATGTGCATGAATTTATATTCAAATAGACTAATATGTTTTGATGACATTTAAGATAATGAAAGTCTGAATATATCAGCTGAGACTACAGTACTTTGCACCAAACATTCCTGCATTAATTCATCACATGTTTATTCAGCCTCTAGCCATCTGGATGCCTGGGATACATCTATGAGAGAAGTACATAGTGATCCCTTTTTGGGGGACAGGAATTGGCCACCCCAAGATATGTCTCTTTGGCGTGAGGATTATTTTGGGCTGGTTACTTTTGAAAACTGGAGACAGGAAAGAGACTCAGAAAAGTGGAATTTACTTACCCTTTGTTAAGAGACATTTACATTGTAAAGGAAATCTCCTTCTGTAAAGGTATCTCCCTCTCTGTACCAGGAAGGAGGGATGACCTTATCGCTAAAAACTCTTGATAAATCAATGTGGAAGGCAAGGACTTAAATCTGTATAATCTGGTAACCTCATATAACTGACTCCCCCCACCCCAACATCCTCCTTTGTCTTTAGTTGAGGAGGGTATTTAAGGTGGTGGCTTCAGCCATTTTGGCGAGTTGCTCAGCTTGCCTGAGCCTCCCCCATGTCTACATGTTATAAAGCTTTGTTTAATTTTCTCCTGTTATTCTGTCTCATGTGAATTTAATTCGTTCTCTGGCCAGAAGAACCCGCAGCAGGTAGAGGAGACGTCTTCCTCCCCTACACCTTCCATATTCCATAACGAGGGAACAGGTGGGTGGCAAGAGGAGACAGACAATCAACACTAAGCATAAAAATTAGCATAGTATATAGTATATATGAAGTTGATAAAAATCTTTGGGAGAAAAAAGTAGAACACGAAAGAGAGATTAGGTGTGATGTGACTATTTAATACATTGGTATCTTCAGTTAGTTTTGTCTCGGAAATAGACACTTGGATCATACCAGCTTCAATGATATCAGCTTCCCATTCTAAATGTCTGTAAGTCACAACCAGAGCAAGGACAATAGAACCCCTTCCCCAGCCGCCACCCCCTCACCCCAGCAAAACTCTCAATAAACACTAAAGTGACAACTGAACTAAAATTGACAGAGGACAGTGCTGCCCTGGGTGAGGAAATGTGCTTTAAGACAGAGAAAATACTCACCTCTTGTCGGTAATGTGGTAACAAATTACTCTAAAGTGGATCTACATCACAAGCACCAGAACAGAGACAACTATTTCAGATATTTTTTATGACAAGAAAAAATAGGTTGATAAATCTTTGTCCGAATATTAAGGAAAAGAAAAATCTGAGGATCGCTGTATATAGGAAAGTTTCCTAAGAAAAATACTTAGGAAAATATTGAAGAATCAACAGAGTATTGAAGCACCACATGCACGGTTAGTTGAAGAATCTAGATCATTCTTCATATGAATTAGTCTTAGTGAACATTGCAAAGGAGTTTTCTACCTATCATTAAATTTATCGTTAAAAGGGCAAAATAGCGTTATGAGTATAGGTAGTTTATTGAGATGTGCTATATCTGATAAGCAACTGATGTTTCAAAGATGAGACATGGCCTTCAAACGTTTTAAGTCAATTAGAGGAAGAAGCTCATCTTGAATCTGAAAAGGCATGTTTGAATTTTTCAGAGAAAGTTACTTATAAACACATCTTTTGCTCCTATGAAGCTTTCACCACTGATAATGAAAGTGTTTTCTACTAGTTGGTGAAATTCTTCTCTAGTAAACGTCAGAAAATCACGTGCCTATGAGTTTAAGCATACAAGAAATGGAATGACTAGTTGTATGATTTCATAAAATAAAAGAGGTGATCTGACCGGTTCTGTCATTACGGATCTATAGGTTTATCTGAAGATATTAAAGTTATTTCTTTATTGGAAAGTTACACTATTTACTTTACATAAAAGAAAGAGAACATGTGGCTAGAAAAATTTTTTCAATAATCCTGCCTTCCAGATTTGTTTTGTTAACCCAATATATTTACCAGATGAATATTCAAAACATAAAGCATCATTAAAGAGATTTATTTTAAATCTTGGAAAATAACAGTCAGTAATCTGTTTTTTAAACATAACAGGCAATAATTATTTAAAAGCAAAGTATGATTATCTTTAAATCTTTTACATTCAGTTGATGAGATAGATCAAATTGAATCTCAGTGAGACATTTTTTATAAATGTCGTCTGGTGACTAAAATGTGTAAATTTTCTAGAAAGTTCTCCAAAACACTTAACAGAAATACTTAAAGCAGTGCACTTTAATTATTTTATGCTAATCCAATGAGAGTAGATTGGAAGTACATTTAAATGATGAAAAGATGTCTGCATTTTATTGTGCTGGTGGAAAAGAGGCCAACGGTAATGTTTCCAAGGGCACAACAAGTCTGAGAACACTCAATAGCAGTAATGAAGGAATCCGGTTTGATACTTTTAAAAATACATTTCAGGAAGAGAAAAAGCAGTTGGAAGACTGAAAGTTGAGTTTGATTCAACAATGGCTTTTTTGTTAACTCATTTTTTTTTTTTGTGAGGAAGATTAGCCCTGAGCTACCATCTGCTGCCAATCCTCCTCTTCTTGCTGACAAAGATTGGCCCTGAGCTAAGATGCTTGGCATGCCCATCTTCCTCTCCTTTATATGTGGGACGCCTGCCTGGCACTGCATGGCTTTTAAGTTGTGGGTAGGTCCACACCCGGGATTTGAACTGGCAAACCCTAGGCCCCCGAAGGACACAAACTTAACCCCTGCACCACCAGGCTGGCCCTGATTCAACAATGACTTTTGAAAAATTCAGCCAATTTTCACTAATTCATTCATTTGCATAGATTCTTCCCAGCATCTCTATGGAAATTATTTATTTTTTAAAAGATGACTAGGAAACAAGATATCTTTTTTCAAGATAATAAGTCCCCATAAAAATATCCAACCAATTTTCAATTTCATTAATTCTGCACCTTTTAAAATTACCACACAATCTGCAGCATGGTGCAATAAATAATGCATTATGATGAGCTCAAAACACCCCTTAAGATATTCCAGCAACTATAACACACATATTTGGCACCCCCATTTTCAAATATGCAAATCACACATATTATTCAAGACAGCTGCTGCATCCCTTCCTCTTCCAGAAACATATCTGGTGGATTTTTTCTTTCACGGATCTTGCTTTTGGCGTTGTATCTAAAATGTCATCACCAAACCCAAGATCAATTAGATTTTCTCCTAGGTTATTTTCTAGAAGTTTAATCATTTTGTGTTTTACATATAGGTCTATGATACATTTTGAGTTAATTTTTGTGACAAGTGTAAGGTCTGTGTCTAGAGTCACTTTTCCCCCCAGCCCAATTTGTTGAAAACATTATCCTTTCTTCATGGAATATTTATTTTTTACTTATAATTTTTAATATCTTTGTATTCTAAGTATGTCTCCATTAAAAAGTACTTGCATCTTTGAGAATCCAATCTGGCAATCTGTCTTAACTGCCAATGTTATTAAACTTTTTAAAATTTCCCCTATTTACTATTAGGTATTTACTGCTTTCTACAAACCTATTTTTTCTCCTTGTCTGTTTTTACTAAAAATGCTTTCTTCTATATGCATTAAAAATAATTGAGGGTATTAGACAGTTTGTTTTGTTTCAGGATATTCCATTGCTGATGTTGAATTTACACATTCCACTGGCATTAATTTAATGTTTTTATTTTAATAATTAGAATGTTTTTGTGTGTGTGAGGAAGATTGGCCCTCAGGTGACATCTGTTGCCAATCTTCCTATTTTTGCTTGAGGAAGATTGTCGCTGAGCTAACATCTGTGCCCATTTTCCTCTATTTTATGTGGTAGGCCACCACAGTGTGGCTTGATGAGCGGTGCTGGGTCCATACCCGGGATCCAAACTTGTGAACCTCTGGCCACCGAAGCAGAGTGTGCAAACTTCAGCACTACGCCACCAGGCCAGCCCCTAGAATGTATTTTTAAATAAAATCATTATATACCCTTTTGGAAAAATCAAAACAAATACAAGTTTAAGACAAGTTACTTCTTATCCATGAACTCTCATTAACTGTTGCTAAGTAAACAATATTTTAAAATAAATATTATTTTGAAATGTAAGAAAAATACAGAAATGTACACACTTCAGAAGTGTAGCACTTCGTGAATGAGAACAATGTCAAAATACCATGTTAGCCTTCAAATAGATCAAGAAATAGACTACTGCCAACATCTCAGAAATCTCCTCAATGCCCCAATCTCAGTCATGGCATTTCTTCTCCCCACAAAGTTATCTATTGTTCTGACTTAAAATACTAACATTGTTTTGCCTGTTTTTGGCCTTTTTTGAATGAAATCAAATGATATGTACTTTTCATATTCAGCAACTTTTGGTTAATATTATGATTTTAATATTCACTCATATTGTTGTTTATTGTCCACTGCATTGTTACATCTCGATTTGTTTGTTTATCTACTGTTAATGGATGTTTCCTTCCTGGGATTATTATGTTGTTATGAGCATTCTTGCACATATCTTTTAGTAAACATCTGTATGATTTCCTACTTCTGTTGATCATGTATGTGATAGCGGAATTGTTGTATCACAGAATCTGCTGTGTCTACAAATAGTAAATCATGCTAAAGTGTTTTCAAAATGTTTGTGTTTATGTACACTCCTCCAGAAATCTATGGGAGTAGAATTTGCTCAATGTCCTTTTAAAATTTCCCGCCTGTCTTCTAATTTTAGGGACTCTAGAAGGATGTGGTAACATGGCATTATGGTTTTGATTTGCATTTTATTGATGCTATCAAGGCTAAGGAAATTTTTATAAGCTTGTTGGCTGCTAATATATGCTATATGATGAAGCGCTTATTTAAATTTCCCTCTTCATTTTTCTATTGGATAGTAGGTCTTTGCCTATTGATTTGTTAGCATTTTTATATTTGTAGATATGAATTCTATTATTTCATTTCCAGTAAATACATTCTCCCACTTTGTGGCCTACATATTCACTTTTATGAGGTCATATTTTTTGTTTATGTTTCTGCTCCTTTTGATTGTTTTAATAAGCAGTCCTATAGTCAAACGGACAAATAGATCTATGGAATAGAATAGAGAGCCCAGAAATAGCTCCACCCCTCCGATAAATATGGTCAACTGATCTTTGACAAAGGAGCAAAGGCAACACCATGGAACCAAGATAGTCTCTTCAACAAATATTGTTGGAACAACTGGATATCCACATGCCAAAAGTTGAATCTAGACACAGACCTCACATCCTTCACAAAAATGAACTCAAAATGGATCATAGATCTAAATGTAAAATGCAAAACTATGAAACTCCTAGAAAGTAGCAGGAAAAAACCTAGATGACCTTGGGTATGGTGATTTTTTTAGATGCAATGTAAAGACATGATCCAGAAAAGAAATAATTGATGAACTGGACTTTATTAAACTTGAAAACTTCTTCTCTTCAAAATACAATGTCAAGAGGGGCTGGCCCCGTGGCCGAGTGGTTAAGTTCGCGCGCTCCGCTGCAGGCGGCCCAGTGTTTCGTTGGTTCGAATCCTGGGCGCGGACATGGCGCTGCTCGTCAGACCACGCTGAGGCAGCGTCCCACATGCCACAACTAGAGGAACCCACAACGAAGAATACACAACTATGTACCGGGGGGCTTTGGGGAGAAAAAGGAAAAAATAAAATCTTTAAAAAAAAAAAACAAAAAAAAACAAAATACAATGTCAAGAGAATTAGAGGCCAGCCTCAGACTGGGAGAAAATATATGCAGAAGATACAGCTGATAAAGGACTGTTGTACAAAATATACAAAGAACACCTAAAAATTTAACAAGTAAACAGACAGCCAGATTAAAAATGGTGCAAAGACCTTAACAAACACCTCACCAAAGAAGATATACAGATGGCAAATATGCATAAGAAAAGATGCTCCATATCATGTGTCATCAGGGAATTACAAATTGAAATAACAGTGAGCTACCACTACATATCTGTTAGAATGGCCCAAATCTGGAACACAGACACTAGATCCTGACTAGGATGTGGTGCAATAGGAGCTGCCAAGCCATGAAAAGACATGGAGAGGGGCTGGCCCCGTGGCCGAGTGGTTAAGTTCGCCCGCTCCGCTGCAGGCGGCCCAGTGTTTCGTTGGTTCGAATCCTGGGCGCGGACATGGCACTGCTCATCAGACCACGCTGAGGCAGCGTCCTACATGCCACAACTGGAAGGACCCACAACGAAGAATATACAACTATGTACCGGGGGGCTTTGGGGAGAAAAAGGAAAAAACAAATAAATAAAATCTTTAAAAAAAAAAAAAAAAGACATGGAGAAAATAGCGTTCATATTACTAAGTGAAAGAAGTCAATGTGAAAGAGCTACACACTTTGTAATTTCAACTAATGATATTCTGGAAAAGGTAAAACAATGGAGGGAATAAAAAGATCACTACTTGCCAGGAGTTGGGAAGGGAGTGGGATAAATAGGTGGAGCATAGAGGATTTTTAGGGCAGTGAAACCACTGTGCACAATATTATAACGATGAATATGTCATTATACATTTGTCCAGATTCATAGAATGTACAGCACCAAGAGTGAACCCCAAGGTAAACTCTATGGACTTTGGGTGATTATGATGTGTCAATGTAGGTTCACTCTTGGTAACAAATGTACCTTTCTAGTGGTGAATGATGTTGGTAATGAGGAGGACATACTTGTGTGGGGGCAGGGGAATATGAGAAAGCTCTTACACTTTCCTTTGAGTTTTGTTGTGAACCTAAAACAGCACAAAAAAAGTCAAGTTTTTAAACACACACACACACATAACACAGGGAGAGCTGTAGTCATGAGTTGTATCATTGAATATACTAGGAGATATGCTTCAAGCAATTCATTAATGATTGAGAAAACATCAATAAAATATGTGAGGAATGTGATAATGAGCATGAATACATTTTAATTAAAGACAGAAATAAAACTGGATAAGTAGAATAATATAGAGATACATATTTTTTCAGGGTAGAAATAAAACAACTAAAAAGAGGATGATGAAGAAGAGAAAATAGGAAAAGTAGAAATAGAATACAGTATAACATCACAAAAATCAATTAAAAATTTAAATAAAGATAAAATGTACTACAAGCATTATAAAAGATATTAGCATAATAGCTAATCACTAGAGCAAGAATTGAAATTTTAGAACCAAAAGTTCTATCATAATCTATAAAGTTTGATATAAGTTTGAGACAGAAATACAGTAAAAATAGCATAACATAAATTTTAATTATAATTTGCCAGAATGGTGACAAATCTTTGCTTCCATCAGTGAATATGAGTTGTCTTAATTCAGTTAAGGATTTTTATACTTTTCAACATTTTTATTTTGAAAATTTTCATATGCACAATTTGCATGAATAATGAGATGAAAATTCATATACATTTATCTCATATTTAGAAATTTTGCCTAATGCAAAACTTTCTAAGTTAGCTCTTGTGTGCTGTAGACATCTCCCATCTTTTGAATCACTTATTATTTACACAATAAAATGTTCCATATGCCCTTTACACTTCCTCTACAGTAGTCTAGAATCTGCCATTATTGATGCTAGTTTCTCCATTGCTATCAGGATATAGATTATACCATATTATGAATTAATAATGATACCTCTAATTCCAATCCAAAATATAAAGTTCTTTTTACTCTTTTCTCATTTCATATTTGTATTTTGTTTCTACCATAGTGAAACACTTGATTATTCCAGACATTGGTATACTACTCATTTGTTCAATTCTGTAAAAGGCAGGAAATAGTTTCAGAATTGTTACATTACCACTACCAAAAACAAACGTACTGAATAAAGTGCAAAATATCTTTGAAGAACTTTTTCTTCCCCTCAGAATATGTCCTGCTAAGGATGTATATTGTTATAATACTGCACTAAAAAAGTTATTTGATTTCCTTAATTTGTTCTTTTTTTTTTTTTTTCTGAGAGGGAGATTGTCCCTGAGGTAACATCTGTGACAATCTTCCTCCACTTTATATGTGGGTCACCCTCACAGCATGGCGGATGAGCGGTGTAGGTTCACATCTGGGATCTGAACCCACAAACCTGGGCCACTGAAGCAGAGCACACCAAACTTAACCACTATGCCACAGGGCCAGCCCCTTAAATTTTTTTCCTTTTAAAAATCTGTGGTTATGTTAAAATTTTAAATAAAATTCTATTCAAATATTTTTAGTTCTATATTCAACGTGGGTTTTTCTTTTTTTCCATCCTTGTTGACTAACTTATTTAAATATGCAAACTGTATTATGATTCCAAATGTCAAAACTGTACCAACAGGAATGCTTCTAGTAGGCTCTCTTATCTCCTTTAACCTAGCCCCACCTACCCCTTGTAGATAAATGTATTCATTAGTTCCTTTTTCTTTATTGAGATATAATTGGCATATAACATTATATTAGTTTCAAGTGTATGACATAATGATTCAATATTTGTATATATTGTGAAATGATCACCACAATAAGTCTACTTAACATTCATCATCATACAGTGACAAATTTCTATTTTCTTGTGATAAGAACTTTTAAGATCTCTTAGCAACTTTCACATATACAATACAGGATTATTAATTGTAGTCAACATACTGTATATTACATCCCCATGACTTATCTCATAACCAGAAGTTTGCACTTTTTGACCTCCTTCACCCATTTTCTCCAGCCCCAACATCCACCTCTGCCAACCGCCTATCACCAATCTGTTCTCTGTATCTACGAGGTTTCTCTTTTTAGATTCCACATTTCCACATGTAAATAAGATCATACAGTGTTTGTCTTTTTATGTCTGACTTATTTCACTTAGCATAATGCCCTCAAGTTCCATCCATGTTGTCACAAATGGCAAGATTTTCTTCCTTTTTATGGCTGATTAATATTCCAGCGCGCGCGCGTGTGTGTGTGTGTGCGCGCGTGTGTGTGTATCACATTTTCTTCATCCATTCATCCATCGATAGACACTTGGGTGGCTTTCACGTCTTGGATTGTTGTAAATAATCCCACAATGAACATGGAAGTGCAGATATCTTTTTAAGATAGGTTTTTCCTTTCCTTCAGATAAATACCCAGAAATGGAATTGCAGGATCATCTGATGGTTCTATTTTTAATTCTTTGACGAAATTCCCTACTCTTTTCCATAGTGTTTGCCTCAGTTTATATTCCCACCAACAGTGTACAAGGGTTCTCTGTTCTCCACCTCCTCACTAACACTTGTTATTTCTTGTCTTTTTGATACTAGTGTTTCTAACAAGTATGAGATGATATCTCATGGTGATTTTCATTTGCATTTCTCTGATGATTAGTGGTATTGAGCACCTTTTCATGTAGCCATTGTCCATTTGTATGTCTTCTTTGGAAAAATGTCTATTCCTATCCTCTGCCCATTTTTCAATTGAATTTTTCATCTTTTTGCTACTGAGTTGTATGAGTTCTTTATATATTTTGGATATTAACCTCTTATCAAATATAATTTGTAAATATTTTCTCCCATTTGGTAAGTTGCCTTTTCATTTTGTTGATGGTTTCCTTTGCTCTGCAGAAGCCTTTTAATTTGATGTAGCATTAGTTACTGATTATCTTTATTATGCAAACATAAGCAAATGCATTTTTTATCAGACACATCTTTTTTGTTTCTTTATTTATTTTTATACAAAGTGGGGCCTACTGTAAACAATCTCTTCCACTATCTTTTACACTTAACAATGTATCCTGGAAATTACTCTCTGGTTTATCTTTATTTTTTTTAAAAAAACGATGGTTTCGTATCTTTTTCATTCTCTTCATCAAATGCAATGTGAATGTCCTTTAACTACAGTCTTGCAAAAGTATATATTGCCAAACTTTTGAATTTTCACCTATCTTATTGGTGAGAAATAAAATCTGTGTCCTATTGTTTTGCATGTCATTTATTGTTGAATTTAATCATCTTATACATGTTTTAGATTAATTTTATATCATTTTACAGCCAAGTTTTTGATCTCTTTTTTCCTGCATTTTTAAGATTTTAAACATATTAACCTTTTATCTGTGATATGTCATAAATAGTGTGTTCCCCTTTATCATCTGCATTTTGATTCTTGGTGTTTGTTGAAAAAATTATTTTAGTTTTATTTAGTCCTAGTTATCTCTCTTTTTTAAAATTTGTTTGATGAGGAAGATTGGCCCTGTGCTAACATCTGTTGCCAACTTCGTCCTTTTGCTTGAGGAAGATTGTCCCTGAGCTAACATCTGTGCCAATCTTCCCCCATTTTGTCTGTGGGATGCTGTGACAGCATGTCTTAATGAACAGTGTATAGGTCCACACCTGGGATCCAACCTGGTGAACTCCAGGCTGCTGAAGCTCATCTACACAGTTTTATGAACTCTTCTTAAATCTATGTTTTCCACCTGGTATACTTCCATGAATCCAAAGATAATGTTAGAACTGGAACCCAGTTTACTGTTTGTACTGAAGAGGAAATTGAAACCCGGATAGGTTAAGGAACATGCCCGAGGTCGTTCAGCTAGTCTCTGGGTGAGCTGGACCCTGAAGCCAGGTTTCCAGGCTTTGCCACTTCATCCCAGTGGTGTCCCATAGCTGTTGCCTTCCTAGAGCAGGCAGGAGAGGACTCAGGCAGTACCCCCTGAATGAGTGCCTGGATGCCAGTAAAGTCCTCTTCCCTTTGATTTGTCTGAGCACTGTCTCCTTTGGATTTCAAAGGGATCATCCCTAGTTTGGCGTTCTGGAATTTGGTGCATGGATCCAGGTTCATGCTCCCTCTTCACTGCGTTGTCTGCCATTCACTGCACAGACGTGGGTTGTGTGATTACTATATGCCTGGTACCATGCTGGGCTCTGGGGACACAGAGAAGAAGGAGCCCGCGTCCCTTCCCAGAGCTGCTCTCCATCTAGGAGTTAGTCTCCTAAACAGAGACATTCAGGCCTCCAGGAGCTAAACGCCATAGACACCATAGCTAGACAGAGCCGTAGACAGGGTGCCCAAAGACTTTAATTATGCCTTTCGTTTCTTTTCAGATGAAGAAAGACTGAGTCTTTGATGTTATAACATTTTTGTTACTATTGGGAAAATAATCACTCTTTTTCTGTTAATGATTCAGTCACCTACAGGCTGTAGATAAAGAGCACGGTGTTGTACTTGGGGGCAAAGCTGTAATACGAAGAGCTGGCTGCTTTTCCCTGGCCATGTGCCAGCATGATGTGCCGCACCGGGTCTGTTGAGGCCCTTGGGAAGGTATAGGAGATCGTTAGAACACTTTTCAGTTATATATGTGAAGAATTTTTATTTCTCAGAGGAGCAGGGTAAGACACGAGCTGGTTGTCTTTCACAGTGCCCGCTGGGTTAGTGCTCACAATGCCAGGTCATTAGGCCGTTTCCTCCATTGCTGCCTCTTCCTCTATCATCAAAAGCCTACTCCAAGGCCAGCAGTTGCATACTGACAACATCCTTATCACTCATTTATATTTATTAGTATATGTATATTTCTCCTGTACTCCATTTCTCCTGTAATGGAGTATATCCTATAAAAGCTATACAGTGAAAAATATCAATGGTGACTTATTTTAATCTGTAATTAATCTGTGAGTTAATTTTAATTGAATTAAAATCAATTGTGAAGAGTAGCATATTTTTGATGCTATAGAGCCCTTATCAATTAAAATATTGGAGATAACACAGTAAATGTAGATTTTATTAACAATGAATTCACTAAAATTTTGCTTGATAATTTAGATTAGAGAGGAAGGAAATGGAAAGGAGTATCTAGTTAATATGTAGAGCATTGTGATTTTGTCACAATTTTATTCAGAGTGAGCCCTCTGTTTGCATGTATGAAACAACCATTGGTTCAGTCTATAATAAACACGGAACTACAATCAGAGAAACTATCCTTTTATAATCACATCACTTATAACAACATTTGATTAAACTTACAAATTTTATGGCATGCCTGGTCAGATAGACAGAAATATTTTGTTTCATAGTTTTCTACAATTTAATTGTGCAGAGAATTGGCTAAAAGTGAAGAACCCCTTGGAAAATTGTAAACGCAATTGTTTTTGTTGGCTTACTTGTTTGTATTTTTAGTATTAAAAAGAGCGGACAAAGGATACCAGAGGTACATATGGTGCAAAGAACCAATGATCATGGTTGCTTAGCCAACAATGGACCTGTCCCCCTCATCCTTTTTAGTACAGTAATCCCACTTTTGTTTAGACATCTCATAGACTTCAGATGAGGTGGGTCTCAAACATAGCTGTAACAAGTGGATCATGACTGGAAGGCACCTCTGTCAATCTCGTTTCCCTTCCCATTGATCAGGTTAGAAATGGGTGTGTGTCAAACTACTGGCCAACTCTTCATTATTTGATCATTTTTAATATGAAAAAATATTCATTATTATTAAAGATAGCTGGGTTGAAGTTTTCTGTTATGTGTGGATAAACAATTCT
This sequence comes from Equus caballus, assembly GCF_041296265.1. NCBI lineage: Eukaryota > Metazoa > Chordata > Mammalia > Perissodactyla > Equidae > Equus > Equus caballus. The sequence continues at coordinate 395,946 of NW_027221894.1, forward strand.
GATATAATAAACTAGAATGGTGAATTGGCAACTCAAGAAAAAATAAAATGTTTTCTATAAAGCTGATGTTTACTTTGTCAAGGTGTGTGGACTACTAGCGACCTATATAGTGTGATGTGCAGAATTTGACAACATCTACCTCTCTAAAATCTTTGATTCATTACTCCTTTCTTAAAAATCCCAAATGAACTTATTCAATTGATAAAACCTGAAATACATCATTTAAAAATTTTGGCTACCGTGTTTGTTAAGCATAACTCTGTGATCCGGTCAGTTTTACCAAATCAAGCAGCCTGTTATTCAACAAGGCCTGAAGGAATGTGACACAGGACAAGTTGTGGTGAAGGATAACAAGAGGAACACATGACTAGAGCGGGAAGCACATTCTTACAGTGCAACTCAAAGGGCAAAAACAGTCTGAGCACTGATCACCTGGGAAGACAGCAAAAAACGCACAAACAAGGATGGAATGACAGACAAGATCAAGTCACATTTACCTTGCCAAGGACTGCTTCTGTTTGACACATTATTATCACGCTCAGAATTCTTCTCCAAACAGTCTTTGGTTCTCTGCTGTGTTTTCAGCCTTCTAATAGCCTTTATTTGGGAAGCCATTGTTCAAGGAAAGTTCATGAATTTTAAGCTTGTACAATAATTCAACAGCTTTCTAGGTTAAGGATGAATATGAATTGCTCTTTTTATGAGAAAGCATAGTGTAATTTTTAAAGGTAAATATTATTACTCAAAGGTAGCATTTCTGGAGCTAGGAAACACATAGTTAAGCTGTATTTTCATTCTATAAGTGGCACTGCTCTTCATACATTTAGGCTGAATCAATCACAGGAATATATCTTATCATAGATGTTTTTAATTTTAATACCAATAGTAAATAGATATTTCTTTCTAGTATTTTTTCCTAACTGAGAGGACGTTCAGGATTTTGTTTCCTTTTTTTCTCTACACTTTCATTTGAAAGTCTAATCTATGTTTGTATAAAGGATGGAAAAATATCTTACAGTTAAATGCAAATCAAATCTTTGATCCAAAACAACCTGAAGTCAGCTTTTTATTTTCCAAACTCTCAAATCTTTGATCATGTTTGTGAATTTTACATTAAACAACTATGTATCAAACACACATACAAATGTTCCTTACATCCATAAAGCAGTCAATTTGATTTAAAAGATCAGAACATATCTAATAAATTAAGCTGTTATTACTCTAATCCATAAAGTATAATACAAGGTGAAGGGTAATAATATTTTATATATATCATACATACGCACACACACACACAATCTCACATATATGTATTTGGTGAGTGTTTTTGCCAAATAGAAAATGAGTTTTAAGTTTGCATTTATATTCTATTGACTCATTTGAATTACACCAATTATCAGAAGGCAAATTCAATCAAAATAGACCCTAAAAGAGAGACACTGGGATTGCCACTCTTATACAAGCCTAAGAAACCTGGCTACGCCCCATGTGAAGAAGAGAAGTGGAAGTGAGGATCTCTTTTAAGCAGATATTCTGGAGGGCTATTTTCTTGACAAAGGAGAGTGATTTGAAACAAAACAAAGCAAAACTTCAGTAATAGCACAGGGTAAAAGAAAGCTCTGGGGCAGACCCAGTGGCATAGTGGTTAAGTTCATGCTCTCCCCTTTGGTAGCCCGGGGTTCTCAGGTTTGGATGCCCGGCACAGACCTACACACCACTCATGAAGCCATGCTGTGGTGTTGTCCCACATACAGAATAAAGGAAGCTTAGCACAGGTGTTAGCTCAGGGACAGTCTTCCTCACACACGCTCAAAAAAGAAAGAGGGGCTGGCCTGGTGGTGCAGCAGTTAAGTTCGCACGTTCCACTTTGGTGGCCTGGGTTCGCTGGTTTGGATCCCGGGTGCAGACATGGCACCACTTGACAAGCCATGCTGTGGCAGGTGGCTCACATATAAAGTAGAGGAAGATGGGCACAGATGTTAGCTCAGGGCCAGTCTTCCTCAGCAAAAAGAGGAGGATTGGCAACAGATCTTAGCTCAGGGCTAATCTTCCTAAAGAAAAGAAAGAAAAGAAAAAGGAAAAGAAAGCTCATTACTGATAAGGACTCCAGATAGATGGAAAAGAATTCCCGCGAAAGACTGAAACCTCAAGCCTGTACAACTAGATTTGTGCAGATATTTTCAAATTTGAAAATTATATGAATCTTTTTTAAAGTTTGTGAGGAGTAAAAGCAAAATGGCAGGAGTCTGCAAACTGTGTTTCCACTTCCAAAAACAACACAAGCAAGATCTACCATAAAGATATCGGAAGACAGCTTTCTATGTATGTAGATATACATGATACACAAACACACACGTACATATATGATTCTGTGTGTATTGTATGACGATCTGGCATGCAAAGTCAACCTGTGTGTTAGATATGTGTAAAGCTTTACACACATGCACACATCAGTGATTTGACATAGCTATGTGGTGTTTTTAAACACTAAAATCAATTGTATTCACCTATGGAAGTCTAATATCTACAGAATAAACAAAAATCATTGAAACATAATTGTTATTATATATAAAGAGAGAGAGATTGTAAACATATCACAGGCATTTTTTAAGTTTGAAAATTATAGAAAATGAAATTTCCTTTGTTTAGTCTAAGAAACTGTGAAGCACTTGTATTTAGTTGAAAATTACTGTAAACAGATGTGACCAGAAGATAATGGTTGTAAGAGAACATCTCAAATGACACTAGTTACACTGAGGTTTTTATGGTGTGTGAAATAAAAAGCTTATTTCTATGTGGAAAAATAATTTAAAAGTATGATCTTCAAAAAATGTAATAAATTCAGTTTTCTGTCCAGAGTGATCAACGGTATCTATAATGGAGGACAAGTGCAAAATTGTAGAGCCTGGAACTTAGCAAAATACTGGAGAACCCCTTCACAAGAAGAATAAAACAAAATCCGACTTTCCTAATTCTGCATTGCGGGGCCCCTCCCTGGCCTTGAATGTGCCTTCAGCACTGAAGGGCCCTGACCCTCAGGCTTCACAGCAAATCCACTACTAGGTACAATTAATGAGAATTCTTTCTTTCCTATATGAGCCCTATTTAATGATTTTTCACAATTGTAAATAGTATTTCTCAAGGCATAATGTTCAAATAAACAAAAAAGTTACTTTTCAGATGGGTGAAAAGAAGCTCAACTGCAGAACAGTGACAACTAGAGCCTTTATCTCTTTAAATTGAATCATCAGCAGATACAACAAAGAAAACATGTTGATTATGACTAAGAATAAAGCATACTCTAAATTAATCTCACTTGATACCTTTACCTCAATATAATTAAAAAATGAAAGTTGTTCTTTTTTTATTAGCTCCCTGCTTAATACACATTCTGCAGCCTGCTGCTTTCTTTGGGGCCCAACTCATTAGAGAGCAGGTGAGTTTAAATAACTGTATTTCACCTTGCCAAAACACATAGAAAAATTGTTTAATTCAATTTTGATGAATTAAAATGTAATTTTACAAAATATCACTTCTTAATCCCATGAGATCACAAATTCTGAAGAAATGTGTCTTATCATTATTTTGTTTTAGCTAAAACAATGGCTATACAAATTACGCCTGGTGTTACTAAGCTGTAAGAAGTCAGCTAATATTCTTTCAGATGAACAAAAACTTAGTCCCTCCTACGTGCTTGGCACTATTCCCAATGTTGGAAGAATAAATTAAACAGAAAATATCCTTGCTCTCCTGTAGTTTACACTCTGGTGGAATGAGAGAGACAAAAAGGTAGTTTCTGCTTTGCAAATTTTTCAGAGGAAATATCTGCATTTCCATCAGTTTCTGTTCCATAAATGTGCTAGTGACATGCAGTTACCAAAAATATTGTCCTAATGGCCACATCCCTCATGTAACTCCAAAAAATTTGTATGAATATTGGCAGTATGCTTACTAGATTTCTCACATAAGGAATGTGTCTAGTGAGTGCTGGACTAACCAATGAATCTAATAGCCCTGGACAGAACATTATTGAAATTAATTGTCAAGTTTTCGATCAAGGGAAATAATAAATATATTCAGCTGTTTTCATTCTTTATTTGCAGGAAGATATAATCTAGAGATAGCCAAAGACCAGACAAAAATCAAATCGTCAACACACCAAGAGAAGAATGGAGAGATTGGCATCCTACAATGACAGCAGGCAGGAAAAAAGAGCATAAATTCAGCAATGGAAACAGAGAAATGACTATCTCTTGTGGAGTTCTGTCTCTTTTGCTTAAGGTTTGTATGCATTAACTTGTCAGACTATCATTACCACTCATCTTAGACGAAACTTGAAATTCAAAGTTATTTTAGCATTTGTATAGTTTTTCACTATTGTTAAAACAAGAATGTCCTTTTCTAGGTAAATATTTCCTAACTTATTGATGCGTTTGAGAAGGTATGACTATCAACACAATGCGCTTTAGGAAATACCATGATAGGGAGTCTTCAGGGAGGATGCTGATGGGATGTTATGCTCTTGTAAGAGCAGGGATTTTAATGCAGTTCGTTATTTTTCTACTGCTGTAACTATAACATAATACACATAGTTTTCTATAATTTGACTTAAATTTTGGTATTTAACATAGTGAGTCTGTGTGGTGTTGGAAAAATTAATCATATCTATATTCAGAAGAGGCGAGTTTTCTTACTCGTCCTTCACGCAAATGATTTGAACAGGCTGTTTGATTGTTCTTAGTCTCAGCTCTATCATACATAATCCTTCAGTAATTATTCTAAGCTCACAGAGTTAAAGACTAAATAAAGCCAACAGTTCATACATTCATTCACATACTTACTGAGTGAATGTTTCTTTGGTTGTTGTAGTATGAGAGACACTGCTAGGCCCTGAGCATAAAACAATGGAAAAACACAGTGACATTTTGATTTCTCCTCTCACGGAGTCTGAAGTCTAATGAGTGAGGCAGATATTATTAAAATAATTTTTGTTGTTAGTGCGGTCGAGTTGATTCTCACTCCTACCGACCCTGTGGACAGCAGAGCAGAACCCTGCCCAGTCTTTCTGCACCATCTTCTCACCTTCCGGTGCTGTATCAGACAATGCTCTGCTGCGACCCACAGGGTTTTCATGGCCGATCTTTTCAGAAGTGGGTGGATGGGTCCTTCTTCCTAGTCTTTTGGAGTCTGGAGGCTCCACTGAAACCTATCCACCATTGGTGACCTTGCTGGTATTTGAAATACCAGTGGTACAGCTTTCAGCATCACAGCAACACACAACACCACAGTGTGACAACTGACAGGTGGGTGATGTGGTTCCCTGATCAGGAAATTAACCTGGTGGTGAGAGTGTCAAATCTTAACCACTAGACCACTAGGGCTGGCAATTAAACAAATGAAAATTTAATTTTGGAAAAGCTAAGAAGACAAGATATGCAGTATTATTTGACAGCATATAATAGAAACCTCAGTCTGTGGGTCAGGGAAGGATTCCTGTAGGTATTAACGTTTCCATAGTACATGACACCACTTAACTTACGTAATTTAGGAACCTATTAGATGTGTGTCTATATATGAGACTCTAAGTTCTTTCAGGGAAGGGATTTCAGTATTTTTTTCATTGCTCTATGTCCCAGTGCCTAAAATAGTGCATGGATGGATGGATGAAGCTAGCACAGTGTTTATTAGGCCGGTTAATGACTTTCTTCCACTGTCATATTGTGACACTTAATAGAAACTCAATTGTTCTCAAAATTTTCAGTTTTTAAGAAACTTCAGATGCAGGAAATATATTTTTAGTTTATTCATTCAACATCCCTTTGAAAGTTATAGAGTATCTACTATTGCCAAACACTGTGTCACCAAAAGGAAAACTACCCGCCTCTTTCCTCTATATTCAGAAAACACTTCACTTCTGACACCAAATGTCCAGAGTTTTCCATGCCAACCAATGCTCTAACTCTTCAGACACCCGCTGGTGCCCTCCACTTCAATTACGGCACTACCTACCCAGAGTCGGTGCAGAATCCACAGTTTAAGGGCTCAGTTCCACAAGACTGGCTCCACTTAAGCGCCAACCGCAAATGGCGGATCCTCAGCTTACCCAAATTTTGTCTGACGTGTCTACAAATCTGGAGTTCCCATGACCCCATCCTCAGTCCTGTAAAAGAATAAGTAATATAATGGGTTTAAGGTGCTGCATTAATAAGAGCTGCCATTGATTAGCTGTCTAAAAAGAACTCAAACTTTAATTTGAATTCATTTCATTATCTCTAATTACGTCTACAACCGTGAAAGAAAGCTATCACTTATATTCTTCAATTATGGAAACTGAGGATCCACTAATTTAAGCAGATTATCCATGCCACCTGGGCAAAACTGGTGATTTGGACCTAGGACTGCCTAGTTCTTAATTTTTCTTAAGAACTCTTCTATTCATATGCCATTTAGAAGTGTGGTGTTTATTCTCTTAATATCTGGGGATTTTTAAGCTATCTTTCTGCTATTGATTCTAGTTTAATTCCATTGTGGTCTGAGAGCATTCTTTGTATTATTTCTATTTTTTTGTTTGTTAAGATTATATTTTAAAGCCCAGAAAGTAGTCTATCTTGGTGAATATTGCGTATAAACTTGAGAAATATGTGTATTCTGCTGATGTTGGATGGAATGTTCAATAAATGTCAATTAGATCCAGTTGATTGATGGTGCTGTTCAGTTCAGCTGTATCCTTGCTGATTTTCTGCAGGCTGAGTCTGTCAATTACTGGCAGAGAGATGTTGAAGTTTTCAGCTATAACAGTAGATTTAACTATTTCTCTGTACACTTTGCATTAGTTTGCTGGGGCTACCATAACAAGGTACCACAGATGAAGTGGCTTAAACAACAGAAATTTACTTTCTCAAAACTCGAGAGGCTAGGAGTCTAAAATCAAGCTGTCAGCAGGTTTGGATTCTTCCAAGGCCTCTCTCCTTGGCTTGCAGATGCTTGCGTTCTCCCTGTCTTCACATGGTCTTCTGGATGTGTCTGCGTCCTAACCTCCTCTTCTTATGATGACTCCAATCCTATTGGATTAGGGCCCACAGTAATGAACTCATTGTAACATAATTACATCTTTGAAGAACTTATCTTCAAATACAATCAAATTATAAGGTACTGGGGGTGAGGACTTCAGCATATGAATTTGGGGGGGCACAATTCTATCAGTGTTTGCCTCACATATTTCATGCTCTGTTAGATGCATACACATTAAGGATTGTTATGTCTTGGAGAACTGACCATTTTATGATTATGTAATGTGTCTATCACTGATAATTGTAGTTTTTCAGAAGTCCTTCTGCTTTGTCAGAAATTAATATAGCTAACTCCAACTTTCTTACTGTTACATTAGGATGGTATATATCTCCCTATCCCTTTACTTTTAATATGTCTGTGCCTTTATAGTTAAAATGAGTGTCCTACAGAGAGCATATAGTTGGGTCTTGCTTTTTTGGTCCACTATCTGTCTTTTATTTGGTGAATTTAGACCACTCAAACTGGAAGTGATTGTATATCTGTTGGATTGCTATCAACCCTGTTTGTAACTGTTTTCTACCCACTGCAGTTATTCTTTTTTTATTCTCTCTTTTTTTCTTTTCTCTGTTTTTCTCTTGCTTTACTTGAGAACTTCATATGATTCTATTTTTTCTTCTCTATTGGCACATCAATTATACTTCTTCTAAAAATAACTTTAGGGGGTGGCCCCATGACACAGTGGTTAAAGTTTGGCATGCTCTACTTTGACAGCCTGGCTTCGCGGAGTCGGATCCTGATTGCAGACCCACACCACTCATCAGCGATGCAGTGGCAGCACCCCACATACAAAATAGAGGAAGATTGGCATGGACGTTAGCTCAGGGAGAATCTTCCTCAGCAAAAAAATAAAGAAAGAAAATACTTTAACAATTGCCCTAAATTTTGCAATGTATGTCTACAACTAATCTAAATCCACTTTCAAATAGCACTCTATCACTTCACAAGTAGTGCAGGTAGCTTATAATCTAGTGTTCCCAATACCTTCTTCCCATCTTTACTCAATTGATGTCATTCATTTCACTTATTCATAAGCTATAATCACCTACTACCTTGCTGCTATTATTGTTTTGATCAGTTATCTATTAGAGCGATTAAGATTAAAAAAATAAAAAATTGTCTTATCTTTATTTATTCCTTCTCTAATGATCTCCTTTCCTCATGTAGATCTGAGTTCCTGACATATTATTTGCCTGCTCTATGAAGAATTTATTTTAATGTTTCTTGCAAGACAGGTCTACTGGCAACACATTCCTTCATTTGTTGTTTGTCTGAGAAAGTCTTTTCTTCTTCCTACTTATGAAGGATGATTTCACAGGATAGAGAATTCTGAGTGGGTGAGTTTTTTCTTTCATCACTTTAAATAGTTTATTCCACTCTCTTCTTGCTTGCATGATTTTTGAAGAGAATTCCAATATAATTATTATCCTTGTTTCTCAATAGATAATATTTTTTCTCCCTCTACCTTCTTTCAAAATTTTCTCTTTGTCTTTGGTTTTTCTGCAATTTGATTATGATATGTCTAAGTGTAGAATTTTGGTACTTAAACTTGCTTTGTGTTCTCTGAGTTCCTAAGCTTTTGGCTTAGTGTTTGTCAACAATTGGAGAGATAAAGCAGAAAAAAAAAAAGTAAATAGTACTCCTTAAAAATTCTGTCTTCATAAGATTAATTGTATATAGGTGTATTGAGTCTAAGGATCAAAGTAATGATATTCTACTTTGACTAGTGAAAAGCAATAGGATGTCCATATTAATATGATTAGAAGGAAACATTAGAATTAAATTGGTTTAATAAGGTCCAATTCATTCAATAATCTGAAGCAAAAATGTACTATTTTAGTATATAAATAAAATAAGAAAGTGATATTATGTATAGTTAAGAAATAAAATAAACACTGAACTTCAGTTAATTAATACATGTGAAATAGATTTTAGAAACATGGATTTAAGATATGAAAACTTCAGAAAAGTGAAGTGGAATTAGTTTCCAATTTTCAAGATTTACTTACTTCACCTCTTGTAAGCCAAAGCCAGTGATTTTTTTTAATGGTTATGGACCTATATCCACATTCATGTATGTCTATAAGTGTTGTTTGCTTTTCTTTTTGCATACACTATATATTATTTACTTCTCAGCATTTAAAATAATGACAATTGTGTAATTCCAAGACTAAGAAATTTAATGGGGCAAATTCTTAGTTAAAATGTTCTCTATTACTTTGTTTTTAATCAACTATAAGCTAAAGGATCAAAACTGTAACAGAAAACGTAAAAAGAGTACATGTTATTTTCCTAGGATAGCACTCTTACAACTTGTGTATTCTCATAGCTATAACACAGCATAGGAAAGTACAAACGAGGTGATCTATTTTTTTCAAGAAAGTTTTAAAGATATACAATTTAAGGCCATAGTTTCTTCATTTTTCACAGTGCAATCCATTTGCCAACCCTTTTCGCCCTTCCCTTTTCAGAACCCTGAACAACCAAGCTACATCTTACTGTGAACAAATTAGTTTTGACACCTTGAGACATTTAATTATTTGCAAAAGTGAGTCAGATGAAGGTGAAGTTGAGAGAAATGTTTTAAGCTCTAGGAAGATATATATGCTCAAAATTCCATTAGTGAAAAGTCCATAAATAAACATAATGGAAATGTACAAATAAACTTCCAAATTTTTAGGAAATGAACATATTACAAAATAGAAATGTAAAGTTTAGCAGGTAATCAGAGTCTTTACATCCTACTATTCAGAAGTCTTTTTCAGAGGTGCAGGAAATCTCAGAGAACGAAGTGAATGTGGTGTTCATTCAGCGCAGCCACTCATTTTACAGTGGCGGGAACTGAGGTGCAGAGAGGGTAAGGGATTTGCCAGGAGGTTAGGGTCACTTGCCAGTGTCTATTAAATTCAGTGAGAGAAACAACATCTAGGTTTCTTATTTGCCCTATATTATGTTATTAATTTCATTTGCCAATAACAATAGCAATTTAGGGGCATCTGAAGTCTGATGCTATGGATAACCTTTTTAATGAGCAAGTTGTGCTAATTAAATTTGTATAATCATAAAAACGGTATAGCTAATTTTTCCAAATACATCTATGGCTATGCTGATTTAAATGGCTATAATTAGAGAATTCTGAGAATTTTTAATCTATTAACTATTCCATTCATTTATTAATTAATAATTAGTAAATGTTTATTAAATGAACTATTTTGTGAATATGTGTGTGTGTGTGTATGTGTATTCTAAAGTTTGTTTTCCCTTACAATTTTTACAATCTTAAAAAAGTGTTAGGGGCTGGCCCCACCGCCTGGAGGTTGAGTTTGGCACACTCCGCTTCAGTGGCCTGGGTTCTGTTCCTGGGCACAGACCTACACCACTCATCAGCAGCCATGCTGTGGCAGCAACCCACACACAAAATACAGGAAGATTGGCACAGATGTTAACTCAGAGTGAATCTTCCTCAATAAAAAGAAAGCAAAAGAAAGATCGCCTTCTTCTGAGAGTGATAATTAGTTGAATTTGGTACATAAAATTAATATTTCAATTGATGTTTATTCATATTCATCCATGTAAGTTAAAATGTTTTAAGATATGAGATGCAAAATATGTCATGAAAACACATTTTTTTTGTATTTTGGCCTGTCAATATGTTTAAGATATAATGTGAAATATAATTAAGCTTTTTGCATTAAAGTGTATGAGAAACATTATCACATCATTTTTATCATACTTATAAGTGTAAGTATATTCAGCTTGAAACTGTTAAAAGTAAGTCTAGATAAGTCTAGGTAGAAGTGTCAATAGAAAAATACAAGCAGAAATATATAAATATCATACAATAAAAGAGACTATAAGTCTAGGACAAAATGTCCTTTTTATATATGCTGATTTTTCTCTGTTCAAAATTCACACATGAATATTCTGCATACATTATATTCCTTAATATTGAAATACTTGGAAATTTTCTTTAAACGTGCCCAAATTCAAAGTTACTAATTGTTTTAATGAAGACATTCCCTACTATTTTCTAAATAAAAAGGGGTAATGTTATTTTAGAAATAGTGCGGACTTTCCTCCTTTTGTGATAATTCGTCTGGCTTACTTTTCATAGTTATTTTCATTTTCCGTTTCATTACAGTATTCTGAAATGTTTATAGAATCCCCCACTATAATCAAAAGATTGGTAGATTTCTAATCGCTTTAAATGATGCATACACGTATCTTTGTTTTGTCAAATATATTTAAAAAATACTCCTTTTTTAATGCTGAATGATGAAGTTGTAGAACTACTCCCACATCCAGGAAGCTGTGGATTATCCACGTATCTAGCTGTGCATAGCTCTATAGATTTATTCTTTGTCTATTTATTGCATCGTTGAAATGTTTTTACAGAATAAATTCTCTTAGCAAGATTATAATAAAAATTACTTCGACTTTTGAAGAACAGAGTCTTTCATGGTTAATGACACACAAAGTTCTGCTCGAAGTTTCCTTAACATCTCAATAAAGTATTTTGATATTTTACAATTATTCTGATGCTATAGGATCACATGTGATTTGTTTTCTATTTAATTATTTTTATTAATTTCTATTAAGGTAATTTTCCATTTATTTGTTTGAAAAATTCTATGTTCACAGTTAATTTGACCAAAACTTTATTTACTTCTCTAGGAAGGAAAATAGGGGAAATTGTCAACACATTATATAACTAAGGACAATATTCAACACATTAAACAAAGATGGGAGTAGTCATTTTTTTCAGACAATAACTAGCAGCAAATACTTCGATACTATAATTGACATCCATAAACTACTTTCCTTGAAGCATCTAAAAGTAATTTGTAGAAATTACTTAATTAGCCTCTCAGCAGTTCCCGGAAGTGGATTGCATTGTAATTACAGTGTACTTTGTATTCACAGTATTGATGGAGAGCATGAGCGCAGATATCTGTACAGCGCTACATGTGCAAAGGAAGCCGGGACCCGGTCAATAGGAAAGCCTGCACGGGCACATTCCTCACACTTGTTCGCTAAGGGGGACAGGTAACCAAGGTTGTTTTGTGTACTCTTCCTCCTCGTTAGTTTAGGTTTCCCCCAAAATATCTCACCGACTTTCGCATTTTTTCTGTTCTCTTTGCTCTCTGTCACAGACAAAAAAATTTAGATGTTTTGAAAAATAACTCACTGAGAATATACACTTCATGTTGTTTTCATAGGCTAAGAAAGAGGGAGACACAGATACAGAGGGAGACACAGAGGGAAAGAGTACAAATTTAGGAAAAGTCATTGGCAAGTGAAATTAAATGCCCAAAGCATGAAAGCTTATAGAAAGTTCAGGAAATACTTCTTACATTTGATGAGTCCAGAGTGGACAATACATCGGAAGTGTACTAAATTGAGTAATTGGAACAAATGCTTCTTTCCTTTCTGCATCCAGGCAGTTGGTCACATAACCCTGCATTTTCTCCCTTTAGAGGCAGAGGTTATTTCTCTAACCTTTGTCTTTGGACTGGGGCATGTGGTTCCCTGATTCAAAGGATGCTAGCAGACATTGTGCAAATTGAGGCTTAAAATGGACTTGCACAGTTGGACTTTCCTTCATGTGGTTCTTGTATTGCCACAGTAAGATGTCTCTGGGGCCCATCCAGTGGCATAACAGTTAACTTCGCATGCTCCGCTTCAGAGGCCCACGGTTTGCCTGTTCCGATCCTGGGTGTGGACCTACACACACTTCTCAAATCATGCTGTGGCAGGCGTCCCACATATAAAGTAGAGGAAGATGGGCAAAGGTGTTAGTTCAGGGTCAATCTTCCTAGCAAAAAGAGGAGGTTTGGCGGTAGATGTTAGCTCAGGGCTAATCTTCCTCAAAAGAAGAAGAAGAAGAAGAAGAAGAAGAAGAAGAAGAAGAAGAAGAAGAAGAAGAAGCAGCCTCTGCTAGCCTGCTGATACATAGAGGATGGGAGACAGATGAAAGAAACTGGCAATCTCTAGCTTGGAGCTAAGCCCAGATGAGCCCACCCTAAATAAACTTACGTACAAACTCACAGATGAAAATGAATGATTTCCATTTCAGGATCCAGAATTTTGGGGTAGTTTGTTTCACAATATTATTTTGGCAGCATTTGACCGATATAGAATGACACAGTGGAAATTGTAAGTTAGATTCAAGATATAGAGAGACTTTTATTTTAGATTTCATTTTTCTATAAGAAACTGTTCATTTTTGCATTTGTATACGCATTCACATGTTAGGGATAAACTAAACAAGAGCTTTAATTTACAATTTGATTTCAGTGTCAGTATTTAGAAGGCTCTGTTACATGGTGACTTAACATTGTTTCTGGTCTTGACCTTAAAGAAACAGACAGCCAATTATTTCTCCAGCCAAAATGGCTTCACCTGGGATCAGCAAAGAACTGCAATTTGGAGTGTGCAACTATGGCGAGCCACATGCAAGTCCTGAGCAACAAGGGGAGGAGAAACCCTCTTATAGAGGAGCAAAGAAAGTTGGGAGAGCTATTGTAAGCAAAAAGCCCATTGGAGGAGACTGGGAGATCAAAGCGTGGCGGCTTTTCATTGGCTGTGTTGTGACAGTCTCTCATTGGCTATTACTGGGCAGGAAGAGGAAGTCTTCTTCCTGTTGGGCTCTGCAATGGTTAATACATGTGAGAGCTCTCCTTTCTGGCCTCTCAACTCTATTTTAAGTGAGGTTTCTGTTTATTGATTTTCACACTGCTATTGCTGATCGAGCATATTCTTGACTAATAACTGTGAAATCTTTAGGTTACCTTCATTTCAAATTAGAATAAAACACCAATACCATGAGCAAAGCTTGTTGATAAAATTATTGCTAATAGCTGTATATTGACTTTCAGATATTGGTGAAATATTTGAGTCACACAAATGTTAAAGCTCATGAAACAAGCATGATGAAGTCCATGAGTGAGGTAGGAATTGCAAAAATTTAATACTTTTTTAAGCCTTTATTTGTGACTATCACATAGCCTAATGTTACAGAATTACTGAATGTGGGGAAGAAAGAAGCCCATTTTCATTATCTTTCCTCAAAGACAAGACACTAGTTAAAAATGATATTAAAAGCACATTTTCATGTAGTTACAATTTTTTTTCTGGTGATGAGACCTTTTAAGATCTACCTTAGCAATTGTATCTCAATAAAGCTGAAAAAAATTTTTGCCTTGTCACAAACTTGTACATGTTGTTGAAAGAAAATGAAAAAGCAACTACTTATGGTGTTTCTGATATGATACATCATGAAGTATATTTGCTAAAATATTTAATCTAAATATAATTAATTCCTTCAACCTTGTTTCTAAATTATAGGAAATAAATGGAATTAAGAAGAAATCATTAAGTAAATCCAGAAGCAAGACAATCTATAAGACAACTGTCATTAGTTCATAAGAAATTAATGTCACAAAATAAAAAAGTTGAAGCAAGTTGAGAGTCGAAAAGTGACTAAGAAGATATAACAACCAAATTCAAGGAGTGAAATTAAATTGTATCGTATATCTAAAAATATTTATGAAGTCATTGTTGGAAAAACTCAGAGTATAAATATGCTATCTAGGCATGAAGTGTCATGGAATCTATACGTGAATTACAAGTGATTTAAAATAAATAAAAGAGAGACAGAGAAAAAGAGAGAGAGGGAGAGTCAGCAAATAAGGCCCAAGGTTAACCGTGAAATCTGTGAAGAAGGAGTAAAATTATTTATTTAACTATTTTATATACTTAAGTGTTTTCATAATAAAAATTGAGGGAAAATCAACAGCATAATTTCAACAATACCCAAAAAGTAAGTTTAAATTTCTGCTCACACACACAAAAAACAAATACTGTACTTTGTAAATAATAACACAAACTGGGGACAAATTTTATTTTACAACCAGTCATAATCGATATGTTGCTGGACCCACTCGTTGACAGTCAAGGGGATTCTAATTTGCTGCTTGCTCTAAAAAGCCCTTAACATTTTATATCAGGAAAGGTGCATTATTCAATGTGTGTAAAATAAAAGGCATGTCTTCGTAGTTAAAAATTCAGAGATTATCTGTCTATTTTGAAAACGAACCACATCCTTCTTTGGCCACATTTCTTGATTCATATTGTAAGGATGAGTTTTAATCAGGCAGCAGGCGTATGAGAAACACTAGAAGTAAAAGATCTAATGAGGATGACAATCCAAACTCAATTCAGGAAATGTTCGGAAAGCATCTTCCCTGAGCTATGAACCCTTTTACTTTGTGAGATTATTTGAATCAATCTACTTGACCACAAACAATGAAATCTTTCAAGTCCAAGTGTGGAAAAAAAGAGAAATCTTTGTCAAGTTCATTTACTGTTAGAGAATTAGGACAAACAACCAGGTGGCAGCCACTTCAGAGCTGACCAAAATCTAATGTGATTCTCCACACCCCTCTGGAGAAAGTGGGTATTATGTAGAATGTTGCCATCTTGTGCATGCTATGAGATCCGGCAATGCTGAGAAATAATTTTCCTTTAAAAAATCTGACTCAAAACACCTTTTGTAATTTATATTTGATAGTAAAAATTTTCAGTTTTTAGATTTAATTCTTAATCTCAGAAGCTTATTCTTTTTAGCAATGTTTGCCATTGATCTGGGCTTGGACAGGGAATTAATTTTAATATACACCCATTTCATTTGGTAAAAATGTATACTTGCAGCATCACTAAATCATACAAATATAAAATTGATTATAAATATTAAATACGTTATATTTAAATGCATATAACCATTTTTCAAACACCTTATTTAATTTTAAAATTGTTGACATTTTACTTTTTCAAATAAATTTTATCTAACTTTATCTTCTTCAAATATTCAAGTACGTCAAATAATTTTGTTACGCTAGCTTAATTTTACCTTGTTTTCCATTTCATTTTTAACATATTCAGTTTACCTGTATAAGTGTTCTAGTATTAGAAAGTCAAAGAAATTGGCAAGTTAGGATGCTTTCAAAGGGAAATTTAGTATTACTATCATCGATGGCAGTGATACTGTGAAGTATTAGAAATAACATACTAAATATTTGCAGATAGGGTGGCTATATAGAATGAGTCTTGAGTGAAGTGTGATGCTTTAGTCATACACTTTATTGTATTTGCTCATCTCTCAGAGGTATTCACTAAAACTGGGGCACTAACCATGTGAAGAAATGCGCATTCTCCGTGCTTTAGAATTTCATTCCCTGTGTACCAAGTACAAAAACCTGTAGTTTTCTCAAGAAACTTTACCTTCAAAATCTCTACATAAAAGAGCATTATGAATATTTTTATCAGCTGTATTTTAGCATTAAGTAAATAACTCAAATAAAGATTGGCTTGGCGTGTAACTGGTTTTAAGTGTGTCTAGTGGAAATTAGAAAGGTCTTTTTCTTTAAATGATAGATTTGTGATCACTGACTTAGCCTCCGTATCTGTCACTGGTCTGTTCAGTTGTCTGTTTCCTCATGAGTGAGACTGGGTAGGTTGTTGCTAGGAACTTACTCAGTCTGCTGGGTCACCCAGTGTGTTAGTGAGCAAGAGCTCAGAAGCGTCTCTATGATCTTATTTCTGAAGCATCGATTGTGAGGCCTCCTCTTTCACTTCTCATTTACTTTACTTGATTGTTCTCTCTTTTCTTCTGTCAGGTGTTCTGTCTTCTAAGGGTTGCTCAATTTTATTTTTTCAAAAAATTGACTCCTCCTTTTGATCTTTTGTCTTTCTCCTCTATTTCCTTTCTTCTGTTCTCACCTTTGTGACTTCCATCCTTCTGTTAGCTTTGGATTCAGTTTTCCCTTTTCCTAGTTCTGTGTGTTCTCACTTAGGTTGTCAATTTGAGGTCCTTCTTCTTTAAGACGTTACAAGTTGATCACTGTAAACTTCCCTCAGTATTATTTTTGCTGCATCCCATAACTTTGGTGTGTTTTTAATGCTTTTTGTTTGTCTTGAGCTATTCTTTAATTTCCCTCTTGATTTCCTCTTTGACCTAATGTCTGTGTAAGAGGCTGCTGTTTAATTTCCATCTCTAATGATCCAGGTTTCCTCCCGATATTGATTTCTAGTCTCACGCCATTGTGTTCAGGACAGATGCTTGGTATGATTTCAATCGTCTTAATTTTGTTAAGATTTGTTTTGTGACCTCAAACGTGATCTCTTCTAAAAATACTCTGTGTGCTCTTGAGAAGAAGGTGTATTCTGCTGCTCTTCAATAAAATGTTCTTAGTATTTAATGTCATTTATTTCTGCCATGTCCTTATTTTCCGTCTGGATGTTCTATCCATTGTTGAAAGATGGGTCTTGAATTCGCCGACTTTCAACTTGTATAATCTAGTGTTCAGAATACATAAATATCTCTTAGAACTCAATAATAAAAGACAAATAAAACAATTAAAATAGGCAAATGGTTGAAATAGACATTTCTCCAGAAGATATGCAGATGGCCAATAAGCACAAGAGAGATGCTCGATGCCATTCATGATTAGGGAAAGGGAAATTCAAACCACAATGTGCTACTGTTTCGAACTCAGTATGTAGGCTGTATTCAACATAAAGGAAAATCCCAAGTGTTGGTAAAGATGAGGAAGAAGGGGAGCCCTCATACATCACTGGTGGGAACGTAAAATGATGCAGCCACTGTAGAGCACAGCTTTGCATTTCTTAACATCTTCAAGCAATCATTGCCTTTGAGTTGGACAGTCCATTGTGAGGCATCTCCAAAAGAACATGGAAAACATATGTTCGCAGGAAAACCTGTCCATGGACATTCAAAGCAGCATTATTCACAGTAGCCCAAAAATGAAATAAACCCAATTTTCCACCAAATTAAGAACACATAAAGCAAATGTGGCATATTGATACTATGGGATATAACACAGCCCTAAAAAGGAAGAAAGCACTGCTACGTGCTAGGCCCTGGATGATCCTTAAAAAAGTGTGCTAATTGAAGTGGTACACAAAGCCACAGATTCTATGATTCCATTTGAATGAAATGCCCAGAATAGCAAATCTGCAGGGATAGGAAACAGATAAGGTCTTTCTGTGGACTTGGGTTAGGGCAAAGCACAGAGACAGCGAGGCTGGGTTTCTTTGCAAGGTATTAAAAATGTTCTGGAATTAGACAGTAGTGATTGCCACACAACATTCTCATTGTCCTAAACGTCACTGACTTGTGTACTTTCAAGTACTTAAAATGGTGTATTTTATGTTGAGCAGATTTTCTTCAGTGAAAATTTGAAATTAGGGTAATTCATGCAGCTATTAGGGGTAAGGCACGGTGTAGCCCTGAGAGTAAACAGCTGATTAGGGTCTAGTAGCAAGTACGAAAATCACACAAGCAACAGTCTGAGATCCAGTCCATAGTCATGGTCTCCACCTTGAAAAGACCAGCCAAGAAAATAGGTCAGTGGTCTTGGGGGCCCTGGGAATCTGTTCAGAGATCTCAGTAATACTGGGCAGTATTCTCACCTCTTGGACCCTCTGGTGTAGGTAGGTTTGAACTTGTCAGTTGTTGATGTACATGCAGGTGGTAGACCATGGGAGGGCCCCGACCCCTCCTTCCTTGGCCAGTAGAGATAGTCTGAGGCCAGGTGGTTTCCTAAAATCATTTGGCAGAGACTTAGGCGACTGTCCTACAAGGAGTAGAATAGAGTCTCATGGAGCTGCTGTCCGTGTTGGGTTGTTTGTCCACACTTCTGGGTGGCCTCAGTTACCTGCTTTTCTGTGGCTAGGGCCACTCCTCTATGCCAGTCCAGTCATCCTAGTAGAACAGACATATCTCTTTGGGTCGGTGGTAGCCTGTCAGGGCAGGAAACTCAGGGACTCTTGGTCTGTGGGGTGCACCTCTAGGGGCAGGTCGGTGGAGACAATGATGTACTGCAGAACATCGCCTGGGGAAAGCTGGTCAGAGGATGTGGGGGAGAGCGGGGTACCAGGGAGCGCCTCGTGACGTGCGCCCACAGGAAGACCCGAAAGTAGATGTTCCTGCTATGAAATATTCACCGGCTCTTGGTGGTCAAACCAGCGATTGGTGCCCATCCACTGGCTCCCTGTGCTCTACGATTCCAGGTGGTGCAACCAAAGGGTGTGTGGGCTAAGAGCTGCTTGTGCCCTGGCACAGAATCACCAAGGTGGCCTCAAAGGCTCCCCCAAAACGACTCCTCAAAAAACAGTTGGGGCAGAAATTGGGTGGAGCATTTTTAAGGGAAGCTTGCAGCAAAGATGTTGTTCGATGGAGCTGGCTAAATTTGAGTTTCTCATCAGGGCAGGCACTTCAGCTGGGGTACCGGTGATTGGAGGCCGTGTGACAGGCCCACCAGTTTCTGAGTCCCGATGCTGGGCAGCCCGCTCAGCCCACTGGACTGATGAAGTGGTGCTTACGAAGCCTCTTGCTGGCCTTGTGGAAAGCAGGGCAGTGTGGTGGGAGAAGTCGTGACAGTGTCAGAGGGAGTCATGGCGGGGATTGCGGTGTGGAAGGGGGAGAACTGGAGGCAGATGCAGTGGATGTGTGACCAACAATGGTCAGGAAGGGAAACCCGGGTGTACCCGGGGCCAGCAGGGGGCCAGCAGAGTCAAGTGTCAAAACCAGACGGCGGGCCCCAAGAGGAGCCTCTTACGCTAAGCCCCACGTCACCAAACCGACTCTTGACTTCATTAGATTTTCGACTCTCCTGGAAACAGAATCTTAACCCACTGGATCAGGAATCCCCCAATCAGCACTAGATAGGTGTTCCACATCGTAGACTCCTGCTGTCCCGTGAGGAAAGTAACCTTGCAATAAGCCAGCCACCTTCCCGCCTGCTGTGACTTCTTTTCCTTCTCCCTTCTGCCTTTCAAAGTCTTTCATTCTGTACAGCTCCTTGGAGCTCCTTTCTATCTGCTAGACTGGATGCCTCTGGGTGCAGGAATTGGTGAATAAAGCAATGGAGTTCTTTAGACTTACACAGTTGCATTTTGTTTCTTAACGGCTTGGTGGCAGCAGTGGGATTGGAAGGAGACTTCTCATGGCTTCGCGGATGAGAAACACAAGCATTGGTACCCATGAAGCCTTTGGATTCTCCGTCTTTTTTGCTGTCTCTGAGGGCTGTGGGTAAGTGTCTCGTGCATCTCAGCTCCACTCTCCTTGCATTGAGCTCCTGAGCTAAGTGACTTTCCAGGCGCAGGTTAACGGGCCAGTGTAGTCTGACAGGATGCTCTAGCAGAGCATCTGTCTCAGCCCTGGGTTCGTCCACAGTGCCAGTCAGAGTCTTAGCAGGCAGCTGGAGCTGGCAGATGGTTCCCTGGGACGCTGAGTCTCTAGCCCTTGGTTAGTCCACAGTCCCAAATTTGGTGGGGTCCGCTGATTCTGCCTGCAGTCCCAACTGTTAGGGTCTGCTGGTTACGTGCATAGTTCTGGCCAGGGGAGAGGGTGGCACAGACTTGTGCCATATCCACACCCAGTCCTTGAAAACTTCCCACATGCATTTGACACGCATTTTTCTCTCCTTTGACTGGATGCAGATGTCGATAAGTTCTGAGGAAATGGCAAAGGCACAGTGCGGAGGAATTCTGGGACCCTGCGTGACTACTTGGAAGAGTGCTGTCCCCTCCACCTGAACACCACCCGGCACTACCAGAAATGAGAGGCGTCCGGTGATCGTGGATTGGAAGCCTCCATGTTGCTAAGATGTCAACTTCTTCAAAGAAATGAGCCAATTAAATGCAGTCCTTATCAAAATCCCAATGACATTTTGTGCTGAAAAACACCCATCCTAAAACTCGTATGGAATCTCAAGTATGCCCAGATGTCTAAAATAGTCTTGAAAGGAAGTACTAATTTGGAGGACTCTCTTTTTACTGATTTAAAACTTGCTACAAACCTACAATATCAAAACAGCATTGTAATGGCGTGAAGACAGACACATAGACAATCGGAACAGAATAGAGAGCCCAGAAATAAGATTGCCAAGGTTATTCAACAGTGGGCAAACAGTCTTTTCAACAAGTGGTTCCTGAAAAAGTGGATATCTTCATGCAAAAAATAAACTTGGATTCTTGCCTCACACCAGATATAAAACTTAATTCTCAATGGATCATGATCCAAATGTAAGAGCTGAAACTCTTTGAAGAAAACATAGGAGAAAACTTACCACAATAGGATTTGGCAATGATTTCATGGATATGACACTCAAGGCATGGGCAATAAAAAAAAGAGTACACATGCCAAAATTCATGAATATTAAAACTTTTCTGCCTCTGAAGACAATATCAACAGAGTAAAAACACAACCCATGCAGCATGGGAGGCCATATTTGCAAATGATCTATCTGACAAGGGCTGAATATCCAGAATAGATATAGAACTTCTAAAATTAACAACAACAAAACAAACAACCCAAATCAAAAACGAGCCAGGTACTTGAATAGACTTTTCCTCCAAGAAGATACGCAAATGGTCAACAAGCATATAAAAAGATGCTTATCGTGACTAATCACTGGGGAAATGTAAGTCAAAATCTCAGTGAGACACCACCTCACCTCCATGTGACGGCACTCCAAAAAATAGACAGTGAAGAAAGGACTCAAACAAATGTTGGCAAAGATGTGGAGAAATTGGACGCAGGTACACTGTGGCTGGAATGTAAAACGGTATAGTTGCTGTGGAAATCAGCATGGCAGTTCCGTAAAACAATTAAAAATTAGAATCACTGAGTGTCCCCTCAATTGTACTTTGGGATATATACACAGCACAGCTGAAAGCTTGGTCTCAAAGACATATTTGAACACCCATGTTCATGGCATCATTGTTCATGATCGCTGAAATGTGGAACAACCCAAGGATCCATCCAGGGGTGAATGGAGAAGCAACATGGGCATATCGACACACAACTGCATATTATTCATCCTCAAAAACTAAGGATATTCTGAGATATGATACAACATGGATGAACCTTTAGGACAATCAACCAGTCCCAAAAATACAGGCCTTGTGTGACTCCACTTATATGAAATTCCTGAAATGGCCAGATTCAGAGAGACGGACAGCAGATGCAGTGGTCAGGGGTGGGAGCAGAGGAATGGGAGCGACCGATGAGTGGGGACAAGGCTTCAGTTCTGTGGGGTGACAAGAGTTGTGAAGATGCATTGTGCTGATGGCTGCACCACCGTACGACTGTGGCCAACACACTGAAGATGCGCTTAATGAAATTAATGTGCTTAATGATGTGTACACAGAAAAATGGTCAAGACGGTAAGTTTTACATTGTGTGTATTTTCAGCGAATAAAAATAGATTTTCTGTTAAAAGTGCAAATACAAAGAAATGAGCAGAGTATGATTTAGTGTTGCCATTCGTGCTCTTCCATTCTGACCCTGGTGTTTGTCTCAGCCCTTGTACCTGAGACAACTTTGATCAGACAAATGCTTTCATTCTGGGCCTAAGAGAACCTTGAAATCAGAATTAAACAAATCTCTTCAAAATTTTTGTTACAATGTATATTTCAGAGAAAACTAATAAGAAGACATTTTTAATATTAAATTTAAGCTTGTTTTATATCAGTTTCAGGTCTACATCAGAATGATTCAATATGTGTGTATATTGTGAAATGATCACTATAAGAAGTCTGGTTGACGTCTATCATCAAGAGTTACAAATGTTTTTCTCGTAACGAGAACATCTAAGATTTACGCTATTAGCAACTGTCAAAATGCAATATAGTATTATTAATTCCTTGGCTGCTATAAAATAAGCACCATAAAACAATTCCAGTGTATCCATTTTATTATTAATTCACTGAATCTATTTTTTCTCAGAATCAATTAATTTTTAGGCAAATGACTGAATTTGTTTTAATCTACATCATAATATACTCACTACAGGTTCTGACATTTTAAGTTTTGTTTAGGTGTTATTCTTTCTAGTAAGTTAACATTCCTGAATCTTATCAGTCATATCAAAATATATTCTGATGTATTTCTTCTTCCGTCAATAGTTAGTCAATGATAAAGTTGACCGTGTGCCATTTTAACCATTATCAGTTTTGTATGCTGAGGGTGATTTTACCCAGTAATAGACACCGTGTAGGTTTGAAGTCTCCTTGGAGGATAAACAGTGGGGGGAGGTCAAAGCATGGTACTTGTTTCATTTGCTGAGGGTCCATTTTGACTTTGCTCTTACAAAACGTGTTCTTTGTCCATTTGGGAATCTGAAGCCCAGAAAGTTGGAGGGACTGGCCCAGACCTCAGGAGGGGGTCAGAATCCAGAAGATCAGGCAGGGCTCTGGCTTCCTTGGCCAGGGCTCAACCCCTTCCCTTCGGGTTTTCTTTGGAAACAGGGACCTCATGGTCCTAGGGGAGCCCTGCCCACCCCTGTACACGTGGGGTCATCTTCCTATTCGCATCCAATCATGCACAGGCACACTCACACCGATTTCTCCTGTGTGGACCATGCAGGGACCCCAGGAAAGAGCAGACACCAGGGAAGTGACAAGAGGCCGAGGAGAAGGCGGTCGGAGGCAGCTCTGCCATGAACAGTAGCATCCATCCTCCTGGCTACATGCCCAGAAGGCCCGAGACAGACCGAAGAATCCCTGAGGTTTCTAGGTGTGTACCTGTTCCAAGGACATCCCTGGCCCAGCCTGGAGGGCACAGGACTGGGGAGCTGGAGTCCACTTCTGTGGGCACCTGCTACTCTGATGA
Source organism: Equus caballus (assembly GCF_041296265.1). Classification (NCBI taxonomy): domain Eukaryota; kingdom Metazoa; phylum Chordata; class Mammalia; order Perissodactyla; family Equidae; genus Equus; species Equus caballus. Next base: position 419,713 of record NW_027221894.1, read on the forward strand.
GCCGTTCTCCTCTTGTGTAGACATTGGGTAGAGGAGAGAAGACCTTGGTGTCCTCCAGTGTCAAGTGGAGTGCGTCCAGCGGGTGACTCCCTGGGTTCCGTATGATGCTCACGAAGGGTCTGTGGCCCTTGGTTCTCCATCGATGACGCCCTGTGCTCTGAGCACCTGAGAAAATGCTTTCCCACCTGCTGGAGATCCTTTAGAACTGAGAGAGGTTTGGGGGTTCGGGTGGATGAGAACTTGGGATAAGGAAGAACATGCCAGAGCACTGTGAACTAAGGCCAGAGTCCAGGGACAAGACCAGTCCTTGTTGGACTCCCGAGGTCCTCACTTGGCTGGAGAGGAGAATCATTGCCTTGGTTGAGGTCAGGATGCCTCCTGAGAAAAAAGGACACCCAAGTGGAGGGACAGAAAGATGAGGGAGAGGGAGGCTCCTGAGGTTCCTCCCACGGCCTGGAAGCCTGCAGGTCCTGCTCCTTTACCCCTGGGACAGTGGGGAGCCTCTGCCTTGAGGACACCCAAAGAGACTTCCTGTGTGGTGGCTTCTGCCAGGGCTGCAGTGCTGGTGCTGGCCACCAGGGGGCAGGCAGCCTCCAGCGTCAGTGGTGCCCAAGGAGGTTGAGTTTTCACTGTTGTCACTTCTATTGGGATGTAATTGCCACACAGCACTGCCTAAGTTAACACTGCTGTGTGGTACATTTCAAAATTGCTAAGAACCAAGAAGCTAAACTTCTCATCACAAGCAAACACTTACTTTTCTGTTTTCGGTGACGGATGTTAAGTGAACTGGTGGTGTCATTGCGCAGGCTGTGTGCATCCAGTCCCTGTGCTGACTTCTTAAACTTACACGGCGCCCACTCAGCCTGCCTCAGCTGCTGGAGCAGCGAACAGCCGTGCAGAGGCCTTTCCGGCTGTGCCCCGCCTCAGAGAGAACTCACTCCTCCTGGTACTAGCGCTCCTCTCCACAGTCTGACTTGGTGAAGAGCAGGAGGAGGGGACACGAGTTTCACAATTCTTCACTCAGCGACTGTGCACCGAGCACTCACCCTGTGCCAGGTGCTCAGGTGGGTGTAAGTGCAGGGCTGACAGTGACTGAGTGGTCCCTGCCGGTCAGGAGCTCACACTCTGGAGGGGACAAGGACAAAGGCCTGAAAGCAAAGACATGAGAGGGGAAAGAGCCAGCGCTGAGGGGACATTCAGGGCCCTGTGAGGGAGGGCCAGGGGTCACCGGGTGGGGGTCTGAAAGGCCTCACTGTGGTGACATTTCCTGGGACCAGAATGACAAGAGGGAGCCAGCCCTGCACAAGTCTGGGAGCGGCGTGTCAGGGAGAAGGGACCCCTGCTGTAGACGCTCATGGGCAGAAGGGGGTTTGGCCAGAGGATGTGAGAAAGATGGCCAGTGTGGCTGGAGGGAGCCTGGGGGAAAGAGGAGACGGAGGAGGGCAGGGCCAGATCGTGGGGCCTGAAATCACGGTTCCAGTGCCTTGCATCTGTAAACGGCAAATGCCTCATATCTCACAATTTTTGTGGTTGAGGAATCAGACATAGATTAGCTTGGTTCTTTTGCTCAAGATGCCTCAAGGTCGCGGCCGCGGCCTCAAGTGATGCTCGACTGGCAGAGGATTTCCTCTCAGGTTCACTCAAAGGAGTCGAGGTGCACTTTGGACTCAGAGCATGGGTTCCTTTCTGTCTGTTGGCCTGGGCGCTGCCTCGGTTCTCTCCCATGTGGGCCTCTGTGTATGGCAGCTCAAAACGTGTGTGCTTGATTCCACAGCTCAGGGACAGGAGAGAGAGAGAGAGACACGGGAAAGAGAGAGAGACGGAACTTAAGAGAGGGAATAAGAAAGAAGTGAGAGACTTTCTGTGTTTAAAATTTAGACATGACACTCGTCCACATTGGCTGTGTTCTATTGGCGAGAGCCAGTCACTAAGCACTCAGTGGTCACACAGGAATCTGTGAGGGATGTGTGTACCACGGGTGGGGATCTCTGGGAGCCACGGTGAAGGCTGCCCACCTCACAGATCAAGATGAGGCTCTTGGGTCTCTTTCTAAACAGAAGAGGAAACAATGGAGAGGTTTGAATCCAGAGGATGACAGTGTCTGGATTTCATTCATCAACCCTCTCCTTGTGCTGACATTGAAATGAGGCCAAGAGAGGAAGTGCCTGTTGCAATAGCGCATTGCTGAACCCAGGCCTGGTTTGAGTGGTGTTCATGCTACATCCCTTCTTGTAATTCTTCCATCTCTTTGTTTGTACATTCCTTGCACTTGACACCACCTCACAGGTGGTATGGATATTATTTCATATACACCTGATGATGTCCCTAGCAAGTAGATTCTAGGCGGATTCCCCTTGGGCAGGTTTGGAGACTGGGGAGGCCCTGAGAGGCACAATGAGTTTTCCAGGACAGAGAACTGGTAAGATAAAGGAGGTCTGAATTCTGCTCCGCCTCCTCAAAGCTGGGACCCTCATCACATTCCCAGGGAGCTGTGGCTGGGGCTGTGGAAGCTCCTCATGTAGAGTTAAGAAGAAGACATGGGGGTGGTTTGGGTAGGTCCGATTACAGGAAGCAGCCCAGGTAATGGAATCTTGAAAAAGTGACCTCACTTCCTTGGCGATAGACCCCAACAGATTTAGAACTCTGGTAACCAGGCAGTTAATTCTAGAGACAGACCCCTAGCCAGTTCATCTGACTGGCGACACTTCAGAGTACAACATGTTTACTTGTTGTGTACCAGTTTTCAGAGGCTCTAGGCTCAGGAAAGCCCAGAGTGTGAGACTGTTGTGTTGTTGTGGACATCGGATCAAGCCTCATGGCCAATTTGGCAGGAGGTACCCAAAGGTAATGTGGGGCAGCCCAGGGCAGCCCACTGTAGGGCAGGACACAACTCGGATCCCACCTGAGCAGCCCCATAGCCCTTGCACCTTGTGTGAGGGTTTGTGTGTGAGTGTCGGTGTGTGTGTGTATGCGTGGGTGCTGTGCGGGAAGGCAGCAGGTGAGGAGTGGGTCCCTCCTGGGCAGGAGGAGAGTGTTATGTGCTGTCAGCCAGGTGAGTCTGTCATATTGATACCCCGGGGCTTGGCTGGCAGCCTGAGCAGCTGGGTGCTGGGATCAAGCTGCTCTGCCCTTGTGTTAATCCTGAGCCGTAGAAGTTTCATCTAGTTCCCTCCCTGGTCAGATGTCTGTGCAGACGTCCCTCTGTGCCTGAATTAGGGAACAGAATTCCTCATGGGGGTGTCCCCCTGTGGCGATGTGCAGGCAGGCCCCTGATGCCTCCTGGCCCGTCTGCCGGGCACTGTCTTTCCAGAATTCCACGCAGGAGACCTTTGAAGAGCTACATGGTGGGTTCGACTTCTCTCCCTCCCTAGTCAAGGGGCAGGAGCAGCAGGCCGCCAGCAGCATCCTGTGCCGGTCTGAGGTGAGAGCAGGAGCAGAGGGTCTCCCCGCCCACCACCCCAAGATGTTCAGGTTGGGCCTGGAACCCAGGTCCGAATCTGAGCACACCCCTGGTGCCCTCACAGGGCTTTCCCACTGAGTGTCCTACGGCCTTACTCGCAAAGGAATCTGGGCCTCCTCTCCTGCCCAGCCAGCTGAGGGCTCGGGTGGAAAGACACTCTCCACATGTTTCTTGGAATCGTAGAGGAAAGGTTTACTGTTGTTGTCACTTCTCACGAGGCCATGAGGACCTTGGCATTTTGCTCCTGTTTTGATTGATGTAACTTCCCAGCTGGGAAGCTGTAGCACTCAGCGCCACTGTCCTTGCAGACCTGCTCCAAGCCTCACAAATCATCACACTTGCTAGGCTGATTACACACAAAGAGCATGGGCGTGGATTACAGGATTCTATACATTTCTCTGCACCTTGTCATCTCACAAAACACTTCAAATCAGAGCAGTTTGTTACGTGCTGTAAAACTGGTGAGTCTGTGATATTCATACCCCAGGCTGGCAACCTGAGCAGGTGGGTGCTGGGGATCAAGCTCCTCTGCCCTTGTGTTAATCCCGAGCCTTAGAAGTTTCATCTAGTTCCCTCCCTGGTCAGATGACTGTGCAGATGTCCATCTGTGCCTGAACTAGGGAACAGAAATTCTCATGGGGGTGTCCCCCTATGGCGATGTCCAGCAGGCTCCTGATGCCTCCTGGCCCGTCTGCCGGGCATTGTCTTTCCAGAACTCCACTCAGGAGATCTTTGAAGAGTTATGCGTTGGGTTCGACTTCTCTCCCTCCCTAGTCAAGGAGCAGGAGCAGCAGGCCGCCAGCAGCATCCTGTGCCGGTCTGAGGTGAGAGCAGGAGCAGAAGGTCTTTACCCCCACCCCCGAAGATGTTCAGCGTGGGCCTGGAACCCAGCTCTGAATCTGAGCACACCCCTGGGGCCCTCACAGGGCTTTCCCAACGGAGTGTCCTACGGCCTTGCTCCTGAAGGAGTCTGGGCCTCCTCTCCTCCCGAGCCAGCTGTGGGGTAGGGTGGAAAGACACTCTTCACGTTTCTTGGAATCATAGAGGAAATGTTTAATGTTGTTATCACTTTTCACGAGGCCATGAGGACCTTAGCATTTTGCTCCTGTTTTGACTGATGTAACTTCCCGGCTGGGAAGCTGTAGCACTCAGGCCACTGTCCTTGCAGACCTGCTCCAAGCCTCATGAAACATCACACTTGCTAGGCTGATTTACACATAAAGAGGATGGCGGTGGGATTACAGGATCCTATACATTTCTCTGCTACTTGTCATTGCACAGAACACGGCAACTCATTGGTAGGCCGCTCAGGTCAGGAGCAGAGGCCTTAAGTGACTTCATCATATTCCACAGAGAAGGACATTTGCACAGTGATTCAGCCTTTCGATGCTGTTGGACCTTGACATGAGCCAGTTCTGTTGCCATTTTAGCAACACGTTGCAGGGCACATGTTACGTGTGTCCGAATGGACTCTGAGTTTTCTAGGTCTGCCATGACATAGAACCGCAGACTGGCAGAAGGTCACTATCGTCTCTTTGCTCCTGTCTGTGGTGGGGATGTTCATTGATGACTCCTGGGATAATGCTCTTACCTCAGGCTCTTAATGCACAGAGGTACAATTGTTCCTCAGGGTCACAGAATGCCTTGAAGGTACTATTTGTCATTCCCCTAAAAATCAAATTGTACTTTTAAGTCAAAACCATTTTCAAGGCGGGCTCTCATCCCTCTTGCACAACTTCCTGAGGTGCTGGGAGGTTCTGGTCTGAGCTCCAGACCCTGATGCCCCTGGTGGTTCATGGTGACTCCACTGACTCTGTGTCCCTCCTTGTCCACGTGGTATGCCAAGGAAACCACCCTGTCCGTGGCTGAGGCCTGCACGATGCTGACCCTCAAGGCAGGCGCAGTGCAGAAGGTGGTAGGCTGCCTGCAACCATCTTTCCACGGCAGATCCATCTCCGTCACCACCTTCCCGTGTGTGTACCAGGCCTTCTACCCGACCCCACAGGTCCTGGGACCAGCTGCTCCAGAGGTGAGTGCCCACCCCTCCACAGCACAGCGGGAGTCTCCCACCTAATAAACGTGTGCCTTGGGAACGTCCCCACACCTCTCTGAGGTCACCTTGCTCATCCGAATAGTGGGGTGGTAAGAGGATGAAACCTCACAGGGTCACTGAAGGAAATCACGGGAGAAACCATGGCAGGCGCTTGCTTGGTGCCGGACTCCACAGAAGGGGCTGCTGCTCATGCTGCGTGTCCTCACGCTTATAGCTTCCGTCCCCAGTGAGGAGACTCCCTGCCTCTCCCCTCGCTGGCCTGTGGCCTTCCTGAGTGTGGAAAAGTACATGAAAGCAAACTGTTTCCTATTGGCAAGACAATTTAGCAACTCCTTCTAGCTGATCCTGGTCCTTGTCTTCGGTGCGGCCAGAGCAGTGGTCTCTGTGGGCAGCAGAGGAGACGCAGGCCCACTCAGAATTCTGGAAGGCTCTGGTTGGGGTTCATTCATTCAATACTATATGTTAAGCTCGTACTACATTCATACCCTTTCCTACACACTAAGGATGTCCAATGAAGGAAGCAGACACTATCCCTGGGGCTCAATTCTAGCCTGAGAGCTAGATGCTCACTTCTGGGCATCATGAGTATTCATGCCCACAGGACATGAGATGTGACAGCTTCCTTGCCTCCTCTAGATAGGGACGCATCCTCTCATAGTCAGACCACGATGACAGACTTCAAGGCCAACTAAGACCATGAGTGGTGTTGGGTCCAGAGGGCGGGCCTCCTGCATCCACAGAAGGGGCTAGGAGACCATGGGGACTGTGGCTATGGATGGACTGGCAGACCCTGGATCTCACACCTCTTGGGGTTTCTGTGGGAGGCCTGAGGTCTGCGGTCTTCCCTACAGGAGGAAATGAATCAAAGAGACCT